>NC_135866.1:2494183-2501542 GCF_031162955.1 Sander vitreus
GTCAACATATTTCGTGTCCGTGAATTCTTGACCGTTTGCAATTAAACTCCTAGCATTCCACTGGAGTATAATTAAAACCATTATGTATCCCCAACCCATGTCTGAGATTGTTGTGCTTCATCAGCCATCATTAAGGTTATCAATATCAGCTGTGCTTTTCCTACTTTTCCCCAGAGCCAGCCCCCAAGTGTGCGTGGCATCCGTGGCCCGTAATGCCCATTGGTTAATCCGGCTTAATCTCTGACCAATGAGCGAGCAGCTGTGTTGTATTTAAACCCAATTGTGGGAACTCTGCTTTCTTTCAAAAATGGTTCCTGGAAGGAAGAGGAGTAGAAAGAGAAAGAGAGAGCAGAAGCAGCCAAAGCAGCGCCACAAGCAGCACTGTGAGTAGCACCCCTCCAAGTAGTCCTTCTCCCTGTAGGGCAGGGGAGGGTAGTGCCTCCCATAAACGGAGGCTGCGGCTGAACGAGCAGGAGAAATGATTAAAAGAGGTGAGAAAGCGGCACAGGGCCTGCTAAAAGCTGAACAGGTGCAGCTAGATGTGAGCCAACAATTGTGTCGCCACGAGATGAGGGACGAGCAGCGGCAGGACCTTAAACCCTCAAAGACCAAGCAACACCATGGGGGAAAGGGCGCGACGATGGAGGAGGCATACGCAAATGGTAGCATTTCCTCCTCCTCAAGGTAAATTTGGTGATTTTATTTTATGTAATCACAAATCGTGTAATTAATGTAAGTTTGTCTTGTGTACATCGAGGGCTGTAGACGGCTCCACCGGTGCTGGGTGGCTACGCTAATGGACCTTTTTCACAGCAGACATTTTTGACTTGTCATAGTAGGAAAAGCGCAGCTGAAATTGATAACCTTAACGATGGCTCAGTTCCATCAAGTGTCCCAGTAAGATATTTCAGTGAGTCAGCATGCCTAATACTAGGACCTCTAAGTGGAATGCAGCCATCATTAATGGTTTGGAATACACCTGTGCTTTTCCTACTATGACATGTCAACATGTCTGCCGTGAAAAAGGTCTATTGCTGTTTTGCCTGAACTAAGCACTGTCGCCAGTGCTTTGCTTTCTATGTCCTTTGCTTAGGACAAATCTGGCGCAAAATGAACCAAATCAAACCACCCATATTGATTGAGCTTCCCTTCCTCAACAGTCGCTCCACTTTCTCCTGCCGTTCACGATCATATGCACAGGTAACTCCACGTTTCTCCTGCTACTAACCATATTTAAAAACCGATCACTTAATGCATCGGTCTCTCTAAATTGAGGTAATGATGCAGCAAACTTGTTGAAATGAGACAGGAAGTCACTCTGGTTGTATTCATATGAACTTCAGAGGTTTAACAACTGTTCTGTTTTAGACTACCTGGCTGGAGTGAAGTCTGAAGAGAAGATTTGTGTTTTGAGTTATGTTTTTTTTTAATGATTTGAAACTCTTGAGCTGTGTCTTCTGATTGAAAAATGTAAATGCCAACATGTTTCTGGACTTGTTTGAACATTTAACAAGCTGACAGCAGGAGCATTTTGACCTTTTCTTCAAAACAGTTGTCAAATTACTTTAATAGTGAAGCTCTCGAGGATTAATCCTTGCCGCTCTAGTCCCACTCTAGCCAAGTTTCTAGGACCTAGTCTCGGAGTACTTGAAGGTTCCTGTGAAATTTAAACTAATTAGTTCCCTGCTGTATGCATGCAATGTCTCTTCTAATCTGGGCCAGACAATCTGCAGATGCAGCATTTTTCTGCAGATTTTAAACTATTTAAAATAAAACCCAAGATGATAACACATTCAACCTTTATTCTCAGAAAGGGCTAAATACTATACTTCTCATCATAGATTAAACAAGTTTAAAGTGATAATCTGGAAGAATAACCTATTTTCCACCTGTCACACATGGTCTCTCCATGTTAATTTAAGGTCAAAATATATTCCCAAAAACAAACTCGCTACTCTTAAATTTACTTCCATACAATTTAACCTCATTATGGGTTTGGGGGGGTTAGGCCATGGCCTTTGTTTTCTCCACTGAGAACTTAATCCCCATTTAATGCCACATTCCTCCACCTGTCGAACTCCTTCCTGTGTTTTGACTACATGCCCCACATTTCTCCCTCTTTTCCACAGGGCCCCATCATCAGCAAACATATCTTCCTATACCCTCTGGTATACTTACAAAAATATCATTTATCATAACAGAAAGTAGGACTAACACTCCCCTGGGCTGTCCCATTCTCTACTATATGCTTGCTCGACAACTCAGCCTCCACTTTAACCTGGATGGCTCTACCCCTCAAAGTCCACAATCCAATTAAACATGTTTCCTCCAATTCCCATCTGTGCAACTTGATCATCAGCCCCTCCCTCCATAGCATGTCATGTCTTCTCTACATCAAATTACTGCTGCCACTGTTTTTTTGTTTACCTGGGCTTTTCTTATGTCATCTTCCAGACATATAGCTAGATCCATAGTACCCCTTTCCTCTTCTAAATATACTCTGATAGGAAGCCACTATACCGTTCCTTTCCAAGTTCTCTCATTAACCATCCGCTTCATCAATTTACACACATTAGATGTAAGGGCAGTTTTGGCTTACTTTCAATCCTTTCCTGGTGTTCTTATTGGAACTATTGTTGCATCCTTCCAGCTCTCTGGGCTATTTCCCTCTTCCCATACTTCATCTTAAACAGACACAACAGCATCCTCAGCCCCTCCATACCTAGATGTTTGAACATGATGTAGCATACTTCAGCTTTCCCTGGTGCAGTATTCCCAGTATTGGCCAATGCCCGCGTTAACTCCCCCATGCTAAAAGGCACATTATGTTCATTCTCAACACTTCCTTTCCTCAAAGCTTCTAAGATTTCCCCCTTGCTTTTTTTTCACGTCCTCTCCTCCCCTCTTCATCCAGATTATTGGAGCATGTAATCGGTTTACAAAGTGAAAAAGCCCAAAGTCCCCCCCCCCCCCCCCAAAAGGGACTTACCATCTCCAACAGAACACACTGTTCACCAACTGCTCCAAACAGCTCTATTGTAGTCCAGCCTTTACTTCAGAGACAAACGTGGTCACTTTGGAACACACGTTATAATGCTCGCCTAGTTGCTAGCGTGGCACGCCCTCATACTCTGCATCTGACTGGCTAGTAGTCCTTACCTAGGTACTGTCAGGGCACGCCCTCATACTCTGCTTCTGACTGGCTAGTAGTCCTTACCTAGCTACTGAGCATGTGCGACTCCCAACAAAGATGGAACAGAAGTGTGACGCTTCACTCTGTAGCTAAAACGGAGAGCTCAACACACAGGGTGAAAAGAAGAGCTGCAGCAATGTGCAGTACAACAAAAATATGGTGGTTTTTTTGATAATTGAACCACAAACCTATTCTGGTACAACCTCTAAATACAATTATGAACCTAAAAATTAGCATAATATGAGCACTTTAACATTTTTAACCATTATCTCAGCCTTTTCTTTATTGGTTACCGAAACACCCCCCATCATTCAAAACCGGATAACGCCATTCTCTCCTATCCTCACCCATTTTCCTAATCATCCTCCATATCTCCCCTACGTGAGTGGAGCTCCCAATTGAGTCAGAATACTTCCTCCAGTATTCTCTTTGTTTGCCTTATTGTTCTTCTGACTACTGCCTGTGCCTTAAATACCACTGTTTTACAGTAGTAGGTTTTTCATGAACCTAGTTAAATACACATTTTCTCCCAAAAAAAACTGCCTTCTTTAGATAATCCAGAGTTTAACAAATATGCAGTCCCAGGATTTCACGATGTCACGATCGCGCCAATTCACACGAATTCAACCAATCACCGTGAATTTGGTGCGACTTGCAATTTTGACCAATCACCGCAACTTTTCCGCACATTTGACCAATAACCTGAAGTTTTCCGCGACTTCAACCAATCCCAGCAGTCCCACGTGCACTCTGAAAGCCAATGACCAATCGGGAGTGAGAACGGGTTGATTTGATTTCCTTGTTTTTGATGTGTGACTCATTTACCAACAAAACGTACAGCGAAAGACCGCGCAAAACATTTCAGACCGTCCGATACATTTTAACACCAATGTAGACTTTAACGATTTAAAAGTCGCTGAAGTTGCTGCCGTTTCCATCAGCGGGTGGGGCTACTGCTCCGTACCCCCCCGCGACTGACGCTTGCACACACAAACGCACACCGAGACACACATACATACACACACACACAAACGGTGGATGCAGGAGAAAAAGACCACGAGACGACACGATGACCTAAATTGAGGACAGCTGCGCTTGTTATTGTAAGTGCAATGATAAGTTAAAGTCAGTATTTTATCAAACCGTATGAATGTGTGTCCCAGGCCAGGATAGGAAAATAACTAACCATGTAAAGATCAACAATCTGGCTGGGGATACATGAACCAGAACTCAGCTGTCAATTTTTCTATGAAATATCTTACATTATATTGTACCTCTTTGAATTAAAAGAAGATAATGAGGCTCAAATAAATTCTTCCCAAGCAACTTCATCATCGACATTATGATGGTTCTCTTTCCATTGCTTCATATGTCTTTCAATAGTATGTTCATTACAGCTCTGTTGGCTATTCTGAAAATTATAAAATAAAACCTTTTTTAATTGTGGAACGAATTACCATTATCTCGATAGTTTCAAGAAGAACCATATACTGTGTTATCTCTACTAAGTTAAGTGACAGTTAGTGCAACGTTGTGGACTGGAAGCTGTGAGAAACTAAATCTTTTAGTGGAAACTAGTGGAAGTGGAATCTACTCGTGCAAATTACCACATTACCACAATTCAAAAAATGTGTTTTTTTCATATGAGAAAGTACACTAACGTTTATTTGTATGAAGATCTTGATGCATTACTATAGAGCAACAGGTTGAAAGTCAATGAACTTAATCAGACATAACCTTCTTGTCTACTGGGTCACATTTTGTGAGATGCACAAACAGAAGGTAATGTTTGAGAACACAACCAGTCATTCCATTTCAACTCTGGGCCAAATTTGGCGACATACTTGTGGCAGTTAAAGCTTAACAAAAAGGGACAGCTGCCTTGCTGTAGCGTCACTTGACGGCCGTCGGAAGGAGACAACACCCAGAGCCAGGGACGGCTTATCATGACCGCAGGCCCTGGGCACAAAATGGGAATGAGCCCCCCTCCATCCCATACCCACACACACGTGCAAGTAGTAGCCTACACATCCACTATCGCAAAGGGCGCACCGGACAACAGAGGGAAACGCACAATCTAATAGGGTACAGATATGTATACAAACATTACAAAACATTAAACGTGGTGGATTACCATTTTTAAAAAGTGTGAAAACAAATATCCTACCTACAATTTATCAAGGTTGATAATGAATATACGGGGCGTAATAGCACGGGGAAATTAAACGCCACACGCCGGCAACAACAGGACGGACCGCTACACGAGGGACTCGATCCCCAGGTGCAGGGACATGATCTGCGGTCTCTGTGGCACGCAACAACGGGGACATGAAACGCCACACGCCGGCCACAACAACGGGACGGTTGTGGTTAGGAAAAGAAGAAGACTGTATTGTTTGACCCATCCAACACCCCGACCAACCTCCCTGCGCAGATTTTCTGCTTTTCATACTACTCCCTACCGTAGTCGTGCTGTGATTACGAAATTTGCATCCCATTTAAATACATTAAATTAAAATTTGTGGTCACCACATGGAAAAAAAAACATAATCTTGTCCTGTTCACGAATCAATAGATTCAATAACGTAACAATGAGAATCGTTTTTTACTTTGTCACTGGATATATGTCCCCACAGTGCAGGATCCGTAACAGTCTCACACCAAGAGTCGTCATCAGCCCCCCTCTGGTATCGGCCTGTAGTCTTGTAAAAGAAACCATAACCCCCAGCCATGTTGTCTGAACAGACTGACAGGTCTGAGCCGTTTTAAGTGGACAGCTCCTCGGAGCGAACAAGCTCATTAAAGCAATAAGTGCAACTTATTTTTTTCATGCTGCAGTCCCCTGGGGACCTAGCAAGCATAGCTGCGGACTGCTTGCTAGGTTAACTAGTGAACAAAAACGTTAAGGAATAAACACCATAAGTCTAACGTTAATGCTAGCTAGCTAAAGTTATTGTTGTTCAAGTGTCTCCCCCATAGACTAGCTAGTTAAGGCTAAATGAAAGCATTCAGACAGTTACTTTTACACAACGTAATCTTCATTATCTGCTCTAATTACCACTTGCTTTTGCTTTCTTTTCTCATCATCCTCCTTTTTTCTCTTCCCTCTTTCACTCCCAGAAGGATAATTCCTTTTCATTTTCATTTGACTTAAATCAATTCAAAAGTTTGGCTATCGTGTTTCTTGGGAATGACATGGGGCCCCCTCAGGGAGGTTTCCAACAGAGATGTCATTGCAAAAAGTTATTTGTTTTTAAGGGGGAGGGGGGTTGCGGTCACTGTGGTTGCCACATTTTGAGCCATTGCTGTGGAGTGAAGTTTGTTAGCCCTCGGGGGCCAACTCACGGCCAGGGGCCCCAAGCAGTTGCCTGGTTTGCCTGTTGACAATCTGATCATACCGTGAATTAATTCTTGGCGTCACACAATAATAGTAAAATGTCAACTCATCAGATCGTTAGGGGCCCCCCTGGAGCGTCAGAGTCATGGGCACGAGCCCAGTTTGCCCATGTAGTCCGTCTACGCCCAGAGCCAAGAAGAAGAACAAGAGCATTTTGTTGTCAAAGGCCATTTACGAAACTGCATACTATACTAGCAGTGTGTACTTATTTGGCCTGTCTTTTGTGCATGATCAGGTAAGTTTCTTAATCTTTTTTTGTGGAGTGTCTGCTGAGGAATTTGTGTTTTTTTTTCAGGAGGAATGGTGTCCATTGAGACGCCACCTCCGACTCTTCGGCAGGGCATGAGTATAGCACCCCCGGAGAGTAATGTTACTGTGGAGGAGGTTCTGTTGGCAGTTGGTGAACAGGTAGGCTATGAAAAACTATCTTTTGCATGCAGCATGAACAAAGAAGTGGTTTATGAAGGATAATCAGAGACCGTTTTGTGCAGGTTTCCCCCTTATGAGTTCCCTCCACGCGAAGCGCCGTATCTGGTGTTCCGCCGTTCATATCCAACGAGGTGTTGGAGAATGAGCTTCAAAGATTTGGTAAATTTGCCAGTGGTTTTAAAACTGACTTTGGGATGTAAAGATCCCAAACTGCGACGTGCAGTCTCCTAGGCGGCAGGTGTTCATGTTCCTAGACTTGCCTACACAGACGCTGGAGGTGTCATTGAGGCTATGTTTAGACAGAAAAGATCTGAAGAGAACGCAAAAGTGGCGGCGTGTT
>NC_135866.1:2520678-2585678 GCF_031162955.1 Sander vitreus
TGTGGGGGGAGGATGGGGAGTTGGTGGTTAATTCTTGATTGGTAAAAGCACATAGTTGTTTGATAGGTTTTGTTGTTTTTTAATTTAGTTTATTTTATTTTTTTTGTCTTTTTTTATTTTTTTCATTTTCTGTGATTGTGGATCTTCTCTGAAAAATGGTCCAATAAAGGGACTTTGAAAACCAAAACCTCTCCTCTCCTCTCGTCTCCACCTTTGACCGCACTTCTCGACAGTTTTGCTATTATTGTGTTGCTGTAATGTGTAAAACTGCCGATTTACCGTATGATTTGGGTGCAGTAGGTAACGTTAGTTGAATAACATTTGCGTTGGGTGGAGCGGCTTGGCTCCTTTTGTCCGGGTGACTGTGGGGCTTAAAGAAACTGACTCTGCGTAGCCTACTACAGAATAGGCTGGGCTGATGTGCAAAAATATACTCATGCTCGCTCTGCCTTGTTTTGTACAGAAAAGCGAAATGTCAATAATAACTTATTTCAATCAAGTCAGCAGAATGCCCCTTTGTGCCTTTTGTTACCTGATACATGATGCCACCTTTTCCAGCCCTTTTTATCTCAATGAAAACTTAGTGTCAGGCCACAGCAGCAGCATGGGCTTTACTGACTTCATGTTTTATACAAAACTGACCAAGATGCCCCTAGTCTCTCAGTTCTGCTTTGCTGAATCTGTCCTCCTTGACATCATCTATTATGATACTGTGCGGTAATAATACTCCGCCGCAGCCAGCTGTGCTGTACTGTACTGAAACAGGCAAATTTCTTTAGCAAAAATAGGCTCAAAGTGGCTTTGAAATGATGTGATTTGTTCCTAAGGCAATGCCTCTTTTTGCCCACGCTCGTATTTCTGTACGAGAGCCAGACGGAGCGGGCTGGTGATGGATACACTCTGATTCTGCTTTATATTCACAGCAGCAGCTGCAGGCTGTTGGAGGCCTGCTGCCCGGCCGGCCGGTCAGTTGGCTCAAACAGAAAAGACACACAGAGTTTCTTTGAGAGCGGAGCAGAGATCAAGCTGCTGGGAGCCAGGAATGAGTTTCCGAGAGAGGATAACTCTTCTGTGTACCTTACACTGATGCATTGCATTTTGGGTAGAAAAGGTTGGAATTAAAGCTGTCTGCTGTCAATTACACATTAATTTAAAGTGGCCATGTTATGCTCATTTTCAGGTTCATATTTATATTTTGAGGTTGTACCAGAATAGGTTTACATGGTTTAATTTTCAAAAAACACCATATTTTTGTTGTACTGCACATTGCTGCAGCTCCTCTTTTCACCCTGTGTGTTGAGCTCTCTGTTTTAGCTACAGAGTGAGACCTCTCACTGCTGTAACATCTTTGTTGGCAGTCACACATGCTCAGTAGCTAGGTAAGGATCACATCATCTAGCTAGCTGTTTGTTTCTCCAACTTCAGTAGTACAAGGCAGGATTAGCCGGGAGACTTCTTCTAAACGAGAGCACACTTCCAACTTTGTGTGGAATACCTGCAGAATAGGGACATGGAAGTAGTTCTTTTGTAGATTATGGTGAACTAGTGTGTGTTGTAGCAGTGTTTTGCTTACAACTCTGCTTACAAACAGTTTTTTAAGTTATTTATTTATTGTCATGTGCACAACAATTATAGAGAAGCCCCTGAAGTCATGGGCAGTGACAATCTCAGATCTCAGGCTCCCTCCATTAATGCTCATTAAATATGTATGAAAGGAAATTACACAAGTAAAAAAATGGGAATCTAAGACATAAAATAGTGGCAAGTTAAAATGTATTGCTAAAATGTTTTGAATGTTTATACAGCCAATGTCAGCTGTTGTCATTGACCTGCATTTACTGCACGTTTTCTCAGACAATGTAATGATCATGAAATTGTGATTCAACTGACGTCTCAGTGCAGGAGCTACTTTTCACCTTGTCAACCTGTGAGCAAAGATCTGTTGTCTGACAGCAGAAAAATAATTAAAAAACAATACTTGAGCTTGGCTGTATTCCATCACAGAGAGCAGGCAGGGACTGAAACAGGGTTAAATCAGGTTTAATGGAGGCTTTTATGAAAACAACCTGAAAATGTTACTTTGGGAGGGAGGAGACTCCGCGACTTCCTGCTCTTCATTTCCTTTGTTGTACTGGCTGGCAGCAGACTGCTGGCCAGAGTGTGTTGGTAGGTGTTACTCCCTTTTCCTCAAAAGCAGAGTGTTTATCTTGTGCTTTGGTTTTGTTAGCTATTTAGTCTTTGCTTTGTCACTTACTAACGCTGTTGTTCTGGGTCATTGTAGATTAGCCTCTGCCTGACCGTGTCATGCTTGCCTTTTTGTTTTGGTTTTAATCTTCTTTGGAGCAGTGTCACACATTTGTATTATTAATACATTGTACAGTTAATTTTACTACAAGCTCCTCCCTCCCTTCAACTCATTTAAATAAATGAAGTTACTCATAACTAGGGTTGGGTACCGAAACCCAGTTCCACTATATTGTTAAATTTAAATAATTTACAATAAAAAAAAAAAAACTATAAAAGAGCCTCTCTTTGATGTCATTTTTCAGTTTTTCAAGAATCGGTTTAGGAATCAGAATCGTTTTAAAAGTACCGGTTCGGCATTGGAATCGTAAAAATCCAAATGATACCCAACCCTAGGCGTAACTTATATGTCCCGGACGAGCACCCAAATATGTTACGTATCAGGGAGTAACCATCTTTTCTTCAACTCATAACATCAGTGGTTACAGGGAGTAACAGTTAATTTCCAGTTTGATGTGTTTAAAAAGCTTAATTAATTACTTAATTACTGTTAAATAACATCCCTGAGACCTCAATTCAGCTGGAAGCCACATTAGCCATTGCTACTGTAGAAGTATACACCCAAATTTCCAATCCAACTGTCTACAGGTCCAGCTGCTTTGCAGGTAATGTAGGCGCCAGGATTTGACAACAAAGAAGAATGCGTGGAGTAAAAAAAAAACAACGAAATGATTCTGGTTCCGTGCATCACTTTTCGATAATGTTAGTACAAAGCCAAATCGGGAAAAAAATCTTTTTAAAAGGTTGAAAAGAAGTTATTAAAAACGACATTTTCAGTGCACACAAAAAATAAACATCTGGAGTGAAAACAGAAGTTCATGCTTTACAAATGTAAGATGTCCTTTGATAATAATAAAGCATTTCAATGAGAACTATGGAACTATTCATGCGTACATAAAAAACAAGGTTAAGTATCAGTTACTGAAAATTATATAAAAAAAACCTCATATCATAATTGTTTTCCCTTTTATCTGCATCTCTTTGAGTCTCTTTAAAGGTGCAATATGTTATACTGACAGCTAGTGTTTAAAATAGTTACTGCAGTATAAATTCAAAATACTGGAGAGAGTCATCTCCCCCGCCCCCTCCTCCCCAGAATCGAAGTTCACGGAGGTTGCCAGGCTGAGACCGCAGCATCCACAACAATGTTGCTAGACGCTTGTCTCACATAGTCAGACATTACTCCACAGCACAGCGGAGTAGCTAACGTTAGATGCTGGTTATATTGACAGTCATAAAAGCCTATGCTCACGCGGAGCTCTGTACCCAACTGACAGACACACTTTTTCGGCTTAGAATTACTGTAGGAACCGCTAAAAACACCACAACCTCACCGTCCTCTCCACCCAACTGACAGACACTCTTCCTCGGCTTAATATTGTGGCAGGAACCACTAAAACACCACAACCTTGCTGTCCTTTCCACCCGACGGATAGACACACTTCCTTAGCTTAGATTTACGGTGGGAACCGCTAAAAATAACACTAACGTTAGCTACCTTGCCATCCTTTTCTACTCGACTGAAATACACACTTTATTGGCTTAGAATTACGGCAACAATCGCTAAACACACTGCAAACTCACAGTCCTCTCTTCCCAATTTACAGCCCCCTTTCTTTGCTTAAAATAACTCTCCATTGTCGGCTACAGCCGCTGAACAGGCTACACGCTTGCCTGGTCCTCCGGTAACGTTAGCAGTTAGCAGGGTTAGCATGGCGGCGTTAGCCAGGACCAGTCGGGATCACTTTACTGGCTGTGTCTCAATTGCTTTTGCGAGTAACCAACTCGGGTACTCTAGCTATATAATTCAATGTGAGTATACGAATGTTGAAATGACATAAAATACCCGTCCCTAGTAGCCGTGATACATTAGCCTTAAGCTAATGCTTAACTGTTCAGGAGTAAATTAGCCAACTCGGCGTCCTTTTGGGCTCTAAGCTGTCTCCATCTTTCAAATACATCTCCAATATTTACCCAGGTTTTGTCTCTGGTCACGCGAATGTTAGAAACATGCCGGTTTTTTTAGGTCGGGTAGAATCTATCTCCGTTGATCCTGTTTGTTTGTTTGTTTGCTGCTTTCATGGCTGTAGTAACGTTAGAGCTGTAGTGCGCTGGGTTTATGTTTTCACAGGTATATCTGGCAACCCGGCCTGGCTGTCAAACTGGGCAGTTGATACCAACACACAGGCCAAAACACAAACCTTAATATCTGATGACGCATTGGGGTCATTTTTGGATTTATTACAGTAAATATATTACATATTGGACCTTTAAGTAACTTTACAGAATGCACTTGTAGCTACATTTCAACAAAACAATGTCAGCATAACAGTGAAAACACACCGCTCTCGTAAGCGTCGCGTTTAGCCACGTAGCGCAGTTATTTTCATTTCAGAGCCCATGTTATCCAATCCGTCCATTCATACCAGGCACAGAGCTGCAGCAATCGTTTCGACTTCAAGCCAGGCAGGTAATCACATACAGGAAGTCCACAGTGCAGGCGGATACTTTACAAAATAAAACACCTTTCAAAATAAAACACCTAGGTTCATGGTGATTTTGGCTGTCTTGACAAGCCACGGGATCAGGCACAAAAAGAGAGACACACACGCTGAGAGAGAGAGAGAGAGAGAGAGAGAGAGAGAGAGAGAGAGAATCGCTTTATGACCGGCACGGAGAAACGCGTCTGGTATGAATGGCCAGGCGTGCGATCAGGCACGTATCTACGCTTCGCGGGCTATACGCAACGTTTACGTGCTCGGTGTGTTTTCACTGTTAGGGTGCTGGCAGTGATGTTTAACTATTTAACTTTTGCCAGTTTCAGTGCTGTATCCAAAAACCCAAAACTGGAGTCATAGGGTTTAAATATAATATATATAATATCAAATGCAAAATGGGTCCCAGATGTGTTGTTGTGGCAAAAACAAAAGCTAAATTGCTGGATTCATGTACGAGAATACATTTAACATAGGTCAAAGGACAAAAAGCATTTAATTATACGTTGAAAACAAATGCATAGCACTCAAATCATCTTCACGTCCGTCTGACAACATTCCTTTGACGACCGAGCAGTAATCAAGTCGCTATCTGAAGAGATTAAATAGAAAAATCTGTAATATTAATAAAGGATTGAGGAAAAACACCTTCCAGACAAGAACTTTTAACGACTTATATAATTACCTCTGCTGCCTGAGTTTAATGAACTTCTCTGAGAATTAATAACTGTAAGAAAAGAAGAAAAAAACTCTCTATAAAGTGCACAAAAAGTATTTTTTTTCTGGCACGTTCTGTGTGAAAAGGAAGATTGTTAGAGTTAGAGAGCCTTAGGTATGGATAGTCCTGCGTTGTTTAATCCTTAGCTGACAGATGGTGTGAAATGCCTGCAGGCTGCCAGTCAGATGATTAAGATAGCCGCAGGTTTCCTCAGAGAGGCCCTTCCTGGCTCTGCTGGGTGGACTCCAGGTGAACTGCTCTTCTTCTGATTTTACTGAGGAGAGATATTGGGTTTTGTTAAGCTGACAGGTTTTTGTTAGCCTCGTGAGACCGTCCTGATCTCGCGAGCTCCAGTTTTCCACTCGCAGATCAGTCTGGCATCTTGAGATAAAGAAAATTTGGAGCCGTTGGCCAAACGACCGAATCAGCGTTGGTTTTGAGGTTTAGGTGTGACGCAACACGGCGGCTTCCACGGATGAGATGAGAACGTAGTTATTGCGCAAGTTTTATCCGAATTTGAAAGTATTCCTTCATTGAAAGAACAGCAAAAAACAGCACTGGAGGCTTTTCTTGGAGGAAAAGATATTTTTGCTCTTCTTCAGAAGTGTATCGTGAAGACTTGGTGGGGATTGTCGATGAGGTTCATGTCACATACAAATGGTAAGTTTAAAAACGTTAACGTTGCTACATTACCTAACTTAATTGTATGTTAAACGATGGCATTAGAAGAACCGCAAGGTCCTTGAAGCCAAACTAATGCTAGCTACACTAACTTAGCTAGCTTCGTTGATCTGATTGGTTGATTTGGCCCGTCTATCACCAACATAGGTGGTGATAGACAGATGGTTCATCCAATCAGCTAACCAGTATTTTCGCCCCTTCCCAAAAGTTCTCCAACGGAAAGTTCCCAGATGGATATGCTGAGCAAATGCGAAGCAATCCATCTGGTTAGGTCAGGTTAGGTTTTTGTCTGTCTGCAGCTGCATGTCTTCATCACTGCTGGCCCCTGGAAAAACCTAATCTGTATATTTTGAGTTCAGTATTGTAAAACATAATGTCTGCGTGGGTACAGAATTGTGAGTGTCTGAATGAATGTGATAATGAATAAAGCAAATTCCTCTTAACGTGACAATTTTATTGACGCGCGAATTCATGTGACACTTCAGAGGAAAGGACGTCTCATCCCTCTAAAACACATTTGCTCGTTGCCTCTCTTCTCCGATGATTTCCTCACGTCTCTCCCGAAGAAGGAAGGCAAGTGGAGGAGTCGGGATGCAATTTAAGGGCTATGGGACGTAACCAAGGTACTTCTCACTTCTCTTATTTGATATCTTCTTGCTCCTCGGCTTAACCGGAAGTTGTTCTGGCCCTCTTTCGAGAAAGCTGTCTCAAAGCTCTTATTCCTGCCCTCAGGAGCGAGGATGGAGCTCATAGGAGCTATGAGCGTGGATACACGAGAGCAGACTTCCCGGAAGCTGTGCAGCTGACAGCCGTTGCTAACTTCGCCCATACAGCTGGCAAATTCATGTGACGCTTGAGAGGAAAGGACACCTCATCCCTCTAAAACACATTTCCTTCTTTCCTCTCTCCTCGCATGATTTCCTCCGTCTCTCTCCCATGCAGTCATGAACCAGCTCAAATTCAAGACAAAAGAAGAGAGACCACACAGAATGTTTTTTTATTTAACCTATAATAAACCTTAAAGTATTGTTAAAAAAATTGATATCGTATTATCAGTGGTGTAGTGAGAGCATGAGTGTATGAAAAACCAAGCAAAGTACAACCTAAACCAAAAACAAACCCTGTCTGACTTTGAGGATCGAGAGACCTCAACTGCCTCCTTCCCAGCTCACATGAGCCAGGGAGGGGTCATCACACCCCCACCATAGGAAAGGAGACTCACCCGGGACTCCTCCAAAACATCTGAAAAATAATAATTACAACATTAAATTCAGGTTACAAGACCTCAAAAACACCAGTCAGTGACAAAAATGCCCAGCATCTGCGATACATAAACGCTAAACCAGGTAGATTAACCCAAGGTTCCTCTAAAACAAATCGAAACCACACTACCTGTACTGTAGCTGAACTTAAGGTTCCTCCGAAACAAAGGCGCACAAGCCAACCACGTTGTCCATAGACGCACGCGAGGAAACCAAACTACAGTATCAAAGCTCATGACCAGGATGTTACCTTTCAATACCTCAACACTTATTTTCCTTTGAGAGTAGGACAATCATTTTTCCAGTGCCCTATATATACTGGCGATAATTACAAGTCCCACTGGAATCCTTTTTCTCCCAAGAACTAGTCTCAAGCCTGGAAACACTGGACTCCCCAGGTGACACAAAAAGCAAGGCAGCATGCGCTGAAAACATAGTTTGATGTGGATTAAAACCGGCATCACCAAACATATTTTTATGAGTCCGAATATATTCATCGGCCAGCACTGCTGCTTCTTGGGGCGTTTTAACTTTTCGTTCATTCATATAAGTAGCAATATTATCTGGCACAGTTTCTAAGTTTTTCAAGCGCTACCAACTCACAGTTGGAGAACACTAACGATTAAACTGTGCAACCAGATCCCGCACAAATTCAACATGAGTCTGGTGTTTCTTCTTTCTTCAATTCCTGATACGTTGCCGATAAGCTTCAGGAACCAGCTCATACGCCTGCAACACTACAGCCTTTACATCATCATACTTCTCACTTTCTGCTACAGTCAAAGTGGCATATTGTAACAATAATGTACGATCCTGATCAGACCACTCCTGGGACTGGGCTCAAACAGAAAAAAGGTCTGGATCTTCAGGGACACTGAAGTCCGTACTGACTTCAGTGTCTGACCATTTTTGAAAGATGTAGACCCGTAGGTAAGAAGGAAGCAGCCCAATAACAGCCAGTGGTCGAATTTATAAGGCTGTTCTTGGGCTGCAGCCTTCATACCTACAGTATGGGTCTACTTCTAGGGAGATAAAAACCTCCATCATAAAAGGAAGCAAATTAACTCAATACACTTTAAGTGTATCTGATTTAAGTTGAACAACCTCAGAAATCAGTGGCGGTTCTAGACCATTTCAAATGGAGCGGCCAGTCTGGGCCCACATGCGATTTTAGGGGAATCAAATATATTAAGCACAAATGTTGCATACCACCAACCATCCATAGGTTTGGTTCCGCAAAAAACTAACGATACCCATTTACGATACACCCCTAGAACCGCCACTGTCAGAAATGGAACCATTCTTTGTTAAAGTTATGCTTGAGATCTCTGACAGAGATGAGATTTACTCACACAATGTCCGACAGGAGAAAACATATACATGAAAGTAGTGTGAATAACCTGAACCGATGAAGACACACTAACAACCTCCGAAGTGGAAACGTCTCTTTTTTAGATAAGAGACATCAGAGCTCCTAAAGCTTTCTCAAATATGAAGGATATACAATAACTGATTTATCTCATTTCAGGCAGAGAGACGTGGTGACAGAGTGTCTGGTAATTACCTTTTGGTTGAAATGCCATGCTGATCCAGAAGTGTATCTCTCAACGTGCCTATTCCTTTCATTTGTCCCGTTATGATAGGAAATAGGACCCTGAATAGAGACACACAAACTCAACAAAAAAGGTCAATTTTCTAACACTTATTTTGTTTTTCTATGAAGTTTATGTTTTCTTCCTCACATAATTGACCTCTATGGATCTGGGAACAAGCTGTGAAACTATCATGTTGTTTCTGCAGATTATCTCTCCGTCTTTTCAAGTAATTTAAGGATCGAACATCCATCTTGTTTATTGTGACACACTGAGCAAGTCATTTCACTGAGGACGGAGTTTACCTGCTGTTAAATCTGACGGAGAGAGGAGACAAATGGACAGAGGTTAATAGAAGCAGGCTGAAATATACTGCTGTCGTTATATCTCTTCAGTACCTTTAGCGTGCTTTGTGACCAGACAGGGTACGATGTAATTCAAGAAGGCATGCATGAAGATTGAACCTGGGGATAAAACGTAAAGCTAAAATATCTTTTAGTGCCGTTTGTGATGTTGGAGCAGATACGCAGAGCTTCTGTTTTTTTGCGGAGAGCTCCGCAGCAATTCAGCACAATTCAGATTGTGCGGGACAGGAAGTCGAGCACAGAAACAAAATAAAACATCCGGTTAATTTTCAAAATAAAACACAACGTGCTCACGGCAGATCATATTTCCCTGCACTACACCTTGACAACACAGCACAGAGCTGTTTCCCCTCTACTCCTCTGGATGGAAACAAACTGTTGTTGGTTTTGTGGTTCTATTCTACGTGAATTTGCGAGATCTCGCGGGTCCTCGTGACTACAGATGTCAGTCATGGCCACAGCCGTACCGCAACAAATCCTGACCTGGTGGGTATTGACGGACAGCGGAGCACGAAGCCGTTCCGCAGCGGAGCCGTTCCGCAGCCGTTCCTCAACCGGTGGAAAGCTGCTTCTCGTGAGAAACCTGAACAGACAGATCATTTACCAACTCTCTAAAATACTGAGCGATCGAATGGTTGAGTGACTGACTGTTCCCATAATCTTTCATTATTTCATGTGTCCGACACTAACTTTAGGTAGAGTACTTTACTAATCCCGGAGTAAAAGGGGATGTTAGTTATGAGAAGCCATTGACTAATGTGCAGGCCCTCACACCAGAACTGAGCTGTTTCTTAATTGTCTAAATATTAGGGTTTATTTTTTGAGTTGCATTTGTGGCAAAAGATTGGAAACATGCGCTGCACTGGTCATTTAGGCTATGTTTAGATCTGTTGTATTCTCACTTTTTATTCTGCGTTTAGACGAGCGATTTGGGGGGGGAAATCTGCGTGCATATGGTGATGCAAAAGTGTGTGAAATTCGATGTAGTATACAGACCAGGCGGCTAGGTGGTGGTGTGAAGCACTGCCACACAACACCACCAAGTCTGCGCGCCTGCGTAGAACCTTCCTTCTACTTCGACGAGGAGGTGGAGTTATTGCTCCAAACAATGCACACACATGGCACACACACAAACACACTGGAGGGTGGTTTCACTTTTTTGCGTTTTTAAGCCCCAAAAACATTGCCGCCGTCTAAACGAAAGGCACACCTGATAAAATATTTTGTCGTTTTCACCCACGAGCGTCATCGTGTAAACATGCAGTCCTCCATCACTGGATAAAACCAGGAAAAACTAACCTGATGACAGCAATAACTTGTAACAACTTGAGTTGCTTTCAGACGTCCTGGCTCTAATCTGACTTCACAGCTTGCTCTAAATACCTGTTTGTACAACCGAGTGCCTGTTCAACTGACTGATTTTGGAGGACTGTACCCAGCCGGGGATCCCTGAGGGAGGGTTGTGAAGCGTGATATTAGACACTGAGCTTCACAATAGGAGGCTTCAGAGTCTTAACAACACTGTGAGAATCTCCAGCCCGTCAGCTGTGACTGACAGCTACTCTCATCTGGAACAAAAATCACTAAAAGAGAGAAAATGGCTCAACAGCGTGAAATGTCATGGAGAGGGTCAGCGGACAAAACCGGCTATTAGGACAGAGAGACTGTCTGCAGATTACTGGACGCTCTGAGAACACTGATGGATCTGGACCAGACCAAGACGTCAACCTGCTTATTGGACCGAGAACTGACCACAGATCAGTGAACAACATGATCGCACATTTGAACGTCCAGGCTCAGAAAGATAATCGGGGGCAATTGGGAACCAGGAAAGATGTCAAACCCAGTTTGCCATTTCAACATGGTGGCATTACACCGGTCACTTAGTGAGAGCAGCGCACACAGTCCTGAAAGGTTGTTCATTTCATCATTGATTTAACTACCGATTATTTTCTCGATAAATCATTTGGTTAATCGAACAGGGTTCAACAATAAGGGCTGCCCGATGAGCCTGGGCAAGTAAATATAACAACTCACTTTTCCGTTAGAAAACGTTTCAATCATTTTTTCCCATCATCATTGTATCATAAGTTATCGTTCTTTTGCCCACGTCGGAGAATGCTTGTTGAATACTTTGATTTGAAAGTGTCCATATATAGAGGTTAACTCCTCGACGTGGCGGCCGCAGGTTCGACTCCGACCTGTGGCCCTTTGCTGCATGTCATCTCCCCTTTCAAGTCTAAGCTGTCCTATCCAAATAAATGCCCCAAAAAATAAGTGAAATAAAAATGATATTAGTGCAATACAAATTCCCTTTTCTAATTATACAGTACCATAAACTCTATATGTGACTGAATCCATGACTACTTTGTTTCAGACTCTACATTTAGGAACTAACACAACAATGGAGGTGATGAAATAATCATTGTGGGTTGAAGACAAATAAAACTTCAGCCTCCAATTTTTCAGGGGAATTCGGAATAAACAAAAGCTGCTGTACAAAAAAAAAAATTGCTGGTCAGGGAGCTCCTCTGAATCCATGCCTGAATCCATCCTGCTGAGCACTAAGGACGTCTCCAGCAGGGACTCCGGAGGAGAGACCTGCAGCAAACCAACAGAAGAGTTTCAAAGGCTTTGTCCACAGAGGCGACAGCTGCAGTAATGTTTTCAAGATCCTTCTTCACACAGAGACAATCTTGGCGGACACAATATTGAGTCAGAGAGATTTCTTCACATTAGACATTTGTGCACTCAAGGGTTATTCCTGTTTATTATAATGTGGACCCTATTGTTATAGGTTTAGCCATTGCTTCTATGTATTATGATAACATTGTGATAGAAATGTAGTTGCTGATATCTGGGAAAGTCCACTCAGGCAAGGCGTTAAGACGCAGTTTAAGTTTAAGTTCCACCTGATGTCCCTCATCTTGCAACACCTCGTTTTGGAAAACAACAACAAACTTCGAGCTAGCAAGCTACACACCGAAAATGGCAAGCTTTGAAGAAAATTTGGGTCATAAAGGCAGGCCTGCTTGGTTCTTTCGGGGATAGACTATGTTTACTGCATTTACTCTCTAACTGGGACGTTTTGGGACTGACAACCATATCCATCCATCCATGTCCATCCATCTTCATCCGCTTATCCGGGGTCGGGTCGCGGGGGCAGCAGCTCCAGCAGAGGACCCCAAACTTCCCTTTCCCGACGTCCTTCATTTTTTATATTATTAGATTATACATTTTGACATGTATAATCGGCGGGGCGGGCACTGCCGGGAGTCGGACTCAAATGACCCATCTGATTGGTGGCGCGCTAACTCGGAAACGGGGAGCGGGATGAGCGTGACTAGAGTCTCTCAAAATGTGACGAAAATCTTTTAAACTGACCTTTGTTGATCTGAAATGAAGACAGATTCAGCAACTGCACGGCCTGTTTCTCTCTTCAAATGTTTTCAGAAACACGTTTCAGTGAACTATTTCAGTCCAATATGAGATCGTATTCTGAACAAGACGCCATGACAGTCTAGCTTTGAATTTCCAGAGAAACCAGACCCACGTGACGCGTTCGTTCAATCAGCTGCCGGTTTTCATTTTTGGGCGACAATACAGATGAGCGCTGCCTGCTGTTATGGAGACGTATTACTTCTCGTCGCTTTGGTGTGTTCCGATGCACTTTTTGGACCAATTTGGGGAGACGGATCAGCCCAACTGCTTTTTCTGCCGACGTTTGGCCGTCGGCTCTGTGTGTCTGGGCCTTAAGGGAGACGCCAGCCACCCTCCTGAGGAAACCCATTTTGGCCGCTTGTACCCTGGATCTCGTTCTTTCGGTCATGACCCAACCTTCATGACCATAGGTTATCCGTGTATCCAGCTAATTTAAATAGCTCACGTTAATTTCAGTCAAATTTCAAAGGTGCAGGAACAACAAATTACATAAGCTGAAGTTATTATAAGTAACATTTACATCCCTGAAATCTAATCAGTTCAGAAGTTGCCTTTAACCTGGCTGAAACTCAGAAAATGACTCTCATGTAATTTTTTTCTGCATCACAGACAGCTCTAAATCTGTCTCTCCAGAAGGCCCTGGAGATATAGTAGTCCTCTTATGATCCAACACTGCAGATCCCGAGGGTCTCATTTTCTATGTGCTGCTAGATGTTGCTGTTCCCCTCTGAAATGCAACATGTTGCCAAATGCCATCCAAACTTCTGGTGCTCTTCTTACATAAAAGACTGCCGACAGATACTTTGAGGACCGAGATTCTTCGAGGAGTTTCAGAAGAGTTTGTCTGACATACAGAGATTACAGAGCAGATGAGCTCCTGAAGCTGCCATCTGAGCTGTCATGACAAATGTTGCTTCTAAGATGATCTGCAACAAACTGCTGCAGGAGTCGTTCCCTGTGTTTGATAATGATAATACTTTGCAGCCCAGTCTCATGGCAGTTCGTGAAATGGTCACGTTACTTAATCTATTGATACGTGTTCACGGGGACGTATTTCTCATTTTTTTCGTGGTGGCCAACACGAAAATGTGAAGTAATGTATTTCAATGAGAAGCATATTTCGTGGTCACAGCATGAAAATGGTAGAGAGTAGTATAAAAAGCCGAAAATCCACGTAGGGAGGTTCCTTGAACAGCACCTTGAACATAACAATCCTCATATACTTTATATTGTAAATTAGTTATAGCACATTTATAATAATTAAGCACTCCCTGGTTTATTATTTACATTTTTTTTTAAATAATTTTACCAGACATTTTGTAAATGTGTTTTATTTGAACTGAAAATGAAGTCTCTTACATTCTGAGTAAATTTTACCTCAACAGTTCCAATCCAGTGCGCCAGGTGTCTGTGTGTTGCATTTTCTAGTATAGGTCAGGTTAAAAAAGACTGGGTCCTACACTTCCCGTAATGCAACTAATGTATTTATAGTGTCACAGTTTCTCAGATACTGAACCCAAATGCAGACCAGGACAAGGTAGGTGCATGGCGAAAAAGGTGAGTATTTATTGTAGAAAACAAGGTAATGCCAAACATGGAGACAGGTGAGTCCGGGTGATGGGGGGCGGTGGAAACGAGAGGGTTGGTAGGGGAGTGCTGGTGAACAGGAGTCTTGGTGGTTCGATGTGGTCAGCAGCAGAGTGGGACCAAAAACTCTGCACAGTTTGACCAGCTGGCAGCAGCGCGGCCACGGCACACCAGGCCGCCGGATGGTGTTGCTAAGAACTTGCAATATATTACCATTATCAGACCGGCCCTCGCAGCCTCGAAACACTACTGGTCCACCGGGAAAAGTCCAGACTCTCCCGATTGCCACTCCGCCTCTGGATGTGGTAGAAGGTTGATGTTGCCAGGCAGAGGTGAAGAGAATTCCAGGGTGATACCGCAGACAAAAGAACATGAATCAGTTTAGCAACAGGTATAAGGAACAAAGCAGCAAAAGCTAACTATCAAACGATTAAGCTGCGACACAAGCATAACATACTGGTTAGGCTAACGATCCGGCAGGGACTGGATGTCAGGTCACAGCTTATATGGTGTAGAGATGACGATCAGGACCAGGTGTGCAGATTGCTGATGAGCCACAGGTGAGTGCATCCTGGGTTTCCCGCCTTGCCCTCGTTGCCCGGCAACAGGAACAGGGTGTGTTCAGGAAAGTCAGACAGGGAAACAAGCTCAAGGAGGTGGGTTCATGACATATAGACCCTTGTATCATTTTCTCACGTTTGACAAAGCTCTTCGAGAGCCACAGAAGACATCAAAACTCCCCGTGGCTGGTAGGGACTACTTTGATATGTGAATCAGAGGAGGGGTTAGAGCGTGCTGAAGTCCGACTGCTCTGAGGGTTTTGTATCACAGGTTGGTTGGAGCCATTTCAAAAAATACTGCAGTACTGCTGTTCTGGTTTTTTGGTTTTTGATTTGGACAATTCATTTCTAATAACCTGCTTCATACTACTTGGTAATAACATAATTTCCTGCTCTTCACTAACTCTTATTGCAGTTAGCGCTGCCTCAGGCTACACTCTCCATTTAGATCCAGTCCTTCATTTCCTCCTCTGCCTCTTTCTCTCTCACATTGAGCCAATGCTGTCCTCTTCCTGTCCGTCTCTCTCCATCTGTCTGTCTGTCTTATTAGCTCCATCTCTCTCTTCTTTCTTTCACTCCTCTTCTGCTTCTTGCTGTCGACCATTTTTCTCTGCAGGGCTTCTTCCTGTCACAGCTGACACTTCTTTTCCCTTAACCAATCTCCTGCTGACAGCAGCGAGGCTGATCTGAGCAAACTATTTCTCCTCCCATGTAAACTTCGATTACTGACCGCCAAGAGACAGAGAGAGAGAGAGAGAGAGAGAGAGAGAGAGAGAGAGAGAGAGAGAGAGAGGTAAGATGCTACTGGCAGTTGTTGCATTCACCAACAGAACAAACCTTGTGAAAGCTTTGACCTCAATTCCACTACAGGTGAGGACATTTCCTTGCAGCGGTCGGCTTCCATTACAAAAACTCTGAGCATCAGTTATTTCCATCAGCAGCTATCTGCAGGAAAATAGATTATGCATACGTGGGACGAATATATAATGCTTTATTGAATGGATAGTGACGTTTAATTTATTTAGCCTTTGCTATGCTCAACATGATCCAAGTCCACTTTAGAATTGCAATTTATAAATTGCTTAATAAAGTCATGGCAGACAGTTGCCTATTTACACATCCACCAGACATTTTACAGACATTGTCCTCTAATTGAAGTTGTGTTTCTGGTCACCTGATGGATGCATGTAAACATTTTATCATCCTTTTAGCTCTGGATTGGTCTCTACAAACTCCCATTTAATAAATGTCTAGCTCTACTGGATCCTCCTCTTACTTCACCAAGAAAACTATTCAACCTGCCTGTTTGATGCTGGAAAAGTAGAATACAGTCAACAAGTGTAATCATATTTTGTTACTCTGCAACTGAGCTGTTTCACATTAGAGGTCATTTTTGTGTCCTTTAAATTGTCAACAACTGTTTTTAATTAGACTATATGGCAGGTTTGACTGATTTACATTGGATGGAGAAGTATTCTGGGAATTATGTAAAGTCACTGGGTTAAGGTGTATTTGTCCTGACCGAACTAGTGCTTCAAAGTAAAAAAAAAGAGAGAGGAAAATGTCAATTTTTTCGAGGGCTGCCCCCTGAAAGTCAAATATTCGAATGATCAGATAATATGTCCTCAGTCTTGACTCGATTTACACTGACACTAATGCTCCGACTGACACAGAATAAGTTAAGCACCTCATTTCCCATCAGCCCTTTGCTGCGAAAGGTCAAGCAATCATCCGACAATTCAGCATTTTTATCTGTGAGCTGAAACATTTCTCAGAGCTCAGGACTGTGTCAGCACTCGCCATCAAAATGTCACCAATCATCTGTTGATTCAGTGTCGTAATGTTCCACCTGCACAGCTTTATTTCAACTGTGACTTTCTCTCCAAGCTGAATATTAGGAACAACTGAGTCCCTGACCAGTTGAGGTGGTTCAGATATCTGACCAGGAAGCCTGCTGGGTGCCTCCCGTTTTCCAGGCACGTCCAAATGGTAAGAGGCCCCAGGGTAAACCCAGAACATACTGAAGAGCTTATAGTGGGGAGAACAAGTATTTGATACACTGCCAATTTTGCAGGTTTTCCCACTTACAAAACATGTAGAAGTCTGTAATTTTTATCATAGGTACTCTTCAACTGTGAGTGACGGAATCTAAAACAAAAATCCAGAAAATCACATGGTATGATTTTATTGCATGACATAAGTATTTCATACATCAGAAAAGCAGAACTTAAAATTTGGTACAGAAACCTTTGTTTGCAATTACAGAGATCATACGTTTCCTGTAGTTCTTGACCAGGTTTGCACACACTGCAGCAGGGATTTTGGCCCACTCCTCCATACAGACCTTCTCCAGATCCTTCAGGTTTCGGGACTGTTGCTGAGCAATACGGACTGTCAGCTCCCTCCAAAGATTTTCTATTGGGTTCAGGTCTGGAGACTGGCTAGGCCACTCCAGGACCTTGAGATGCTTCTTACGGAGTCACTCCTTAGTTGCCCTGGCTGTGTGTTTCGGGTCATTGTCATGCTGGAAGACCCAGCCACGACCCAACTTCAATGCTCTTACTGAGGGAAGGAGGTTGTTGGCCAAGATCTCGCGATACATGCCCCATCCATCCTCCCCTCAATACGGTGCAGTCGTCCTGTCCCCTTTGCTGAAAAGCATCCCCAAAGAATGATGTTTCCACCTCCATGCTTCACGGTTGGGATGGTGTTCTTGGGGTTGTACTCATCCTTCTTCTTCCTCCAAACATGGCAAGTGGAGTTTAGACCAAAAAGCTCTATTTTGGTCTCATCAGACCACATGACCTTCTCCCATTCCTCCTCTGGATCATCCAGAT
Organism: Sander vitreus; assembly: GCF_031162955.1. Lineage (NCBI taxonomy): Eukaryota > Metazoa > Chordata > Actinopteri > Perciformes > Percidae > Sander > Sander vitreus. Next base: position 2,538,521 of record NC_135866.1, read on the forward strand.
GGTCATTGGCAAACTTCAGACGGTCCTGGACATGCGCTGGCTTGAGCAGGGGGACCTTGCGTGCGCTGCAGGATTTTAATCCATGACGGCATAGTCTGTTACTAATGTTTTTTTTTAGACTGTGGTCCCAGCTCTCTTCAGGTCATTGACCATGTCCTGCCATGTAGTTCTGGGCTGATCACTCACCTTCCTCATGATCATTGATGCCCCATGAGATGAGATCTTGCATGGAGCCCCAGACCGAGGGAGATTGACCGTCATCTTGAACTTCTTCCATTTTCTAATAATTGCGCCAATAGTTGTTGCCTTCTCACCAAGCTGCTTGCCTATTGTCCTGTAGCCCATCCCAGCCTTGTGCAGGTCTACAATTTTATCCCTGATGTCCTTACACAGCTCTCTGGTCTTGGCCATTGTGGAGAGGTTGGAGTCTGTTTGATTGAGCGTGTGGACAGGTGTCTTTTATACAGGTAATGAGTTCAAACAGGTGCAGTTAATACAGGTAATGAGTGGAGAACAGGAGGGCTTCTTAAATATAAACTAACAGGTCTGTGAGAGCCGGAATTCTTACTGGTTGATTGGTGATCAAATACTTATGCCATGCAATAAAATGCAAATTAATTATTTAAAAATCATACAATGTGATTTTCTGGATATTTGGTTTGGATTCCGTCTCTCACAGTTGAAGTGTACCTATGATAAAAATTACCGACTTCTGCATGCTTTGTAAGTGGGAAAACCTGCAAAATCGGCAGTGTATCAAATACTTGTTCTCCCCACTGTATATCTTGTCTGGCCATGGAATGCCTTGAGGTTCCCCAGGAAGAGCTGGAAAACATTGCTTAGCATGCTGCCTCAGATAAGCAGAGAAAAATGGATGGGCAGACGGATGGATGAGTCAATCTGCTGTAATGAGCCTCTTCTCAGTAACTGAAGCTTGTTTAGTCCACTGGCTGTTTGAATTGTTGTCGACAGGAGCCGAACTGCTGCGTGTGGAGAATTAATGGAGATGCTAATGACTCTACTGAATCAGAGTGGAGCTGTTTGTGCTTCAGTGGCTGCAGGTTCAAAGGGTTAATGGATTATTTCTCCTTTAGGGCCAGGAAGGCAAATAATGTGGTAGCAGGAGAGGAGAGGTATTTTTTTGTTTTTCAAAGTCCCTTTATTGGACCATTTTCAAAAATAAGTCAAGAAAAGAAAATCCTAAATAAAATAAATAAAATGCAACAGAACAAATCAAAACGTGCTTTCTTAATCAAAAATAACCACCAACTCTCCATCCTCCCCAACAAAGCATACAAGACTCTCTGTATTTGAGGTTCAACCTACAAACACATTTAAATTCTCCTCAAAGGTGTTAGAGCCGTGATTCCGCAGGTCAGTTATTCATTGTTACACTCATTTATGTTCTGCCAAGACGAATTAGATGCTTAATATTCCCTTTTTGTCACGGTGGAATTAATGAATGCCCTGACCCGACAAAAGAGAAGAAAAAAATCTCACACTACATCATCAGTTTTTTTATGTAATGAATACATATGAAAATAAAAACTGACACTGTTATGTTGACGTTCAGCAGTTACAAATTATGTAATATTTCTGCATTAAAATGTATAAAAATGACCATGCCTATGTTATATATTTTCTTAAGTTGTGTACTTACACTGTCCCAAATGTTTCCAACAATGTTCAAACATGGACCTTTCCTTTGGTCGCTTGTCAGTGGCGTCATATACCCTTTTACCCCTCTAGGTCCTCTAACTTCTGTCAAAACACGGGAACCCAGATGATACGTTCGAGAGTAATTGTACAGTACAATGTCACAGAAAGGGTCATACTCAGTAACTGCAATACAGCTTTTTTCTGCCACACAGCATGATTTTTCATTTAATACATGCCACTTTGCAACAGAGTAATACAGCAGAAACCTAATTTATTGATAGGTCTGTCTGCCTGTCTGTCTGCCTGTCTGTCTGTCTGTGTGTCTATCTGTCTGCCTGTCTGTCTGCCTCTCTGTGTGTCTGTCTGCCTGTCTGTCTGACTGTCTGTCTGTCTCCCTGCCTGTCTGGGTGTGTGTGTGTGTCTGTCTGTCTGCCTGCCTGCCTGTCTGTCTGTCTGTCTGTCTGCCTGTCTGGTCTGTGTGTGCCTGCCTGCCTACCTGTCTGTCTGTCTGTCTGTCTGTCTGCCTCTCTGTGTGTCTGTCTGCCTGCCTGCCTGGCTGCCTGCCTGCCTGTCTGTCTGTCTGTCGCACCTGTGCCATGCACTTCACGCCGTGCTCTTAGATCGTTAAAATAGGGCCCTTCATATGTAAGTGATCTACGTCTCACTTTCGGCTGGATAAATCCAGTTACGAGCAGGACATAGCTCCAGGACAGGACATTGTAATGTTACAAATGAATGTAGCTAGCTAATTAGCCATGGAAAAGCAGGCCGCATTAGCTGCTATTGGCCTTGGAAGTGATGCTAGGTTACTACTGTAATACTTTACAGCCAATCAGCCAGGCATGCTAATGTTAGCAGCATAAGAGCACCTTGAAAGCTGATACACTTATCCAGCTCCTATGCACACCTCTTTGGCATGCTGAGAATCCAAAACGTGATGGGCTTGCCATGCCTATTTACCTTTGCTAAGCTGTGATTGGATTGTCTGCGAACAGTCAATTGAGCCTCATCAACAGAAAATAAAAAGTGATCCTCCACATTATATCTGATGATCCATACATAATCAGATATGATTACTGTAGCTCACAGCTTCATCTTAACCAGCCAAAGGCTCTCTCTCTGTGTTGGAACAGAGCAGAGGATTGTGGGCCGTTGGTGTCAAACCATTCTTCCCATCAGCAGAGCTGGACTGGGCCCAGTCACATCCCTCTTAGCTCTGTGTAATTATCACCCATTTTTCACAGTCTGAGCGTGTCGTCTGGAACAGAATGAGGAAAGATAAAAATACGGAGATCACAGCCAACCAAAGCCTCGTACCTGAAGGAATTATCAACGCCTCGACTTCCATCAATGTCCTCTCTGAGCCCCCGCTAACACACAACAATGATGTCATTTGTGGAGGCTTCACCTCCTCACATCTTCAGGCTGCTAATTTACTTCCTTTGAGAGGTGAATTCCTGCTGTAAATCCTAAATATCAGCCAGTGTGTGGCAGGATTTTAGAGGCTGGAGGGCACCAAGCCCAGACCTGCTATTGATGTGTACGGCTTTTAGCGATGCAGCTAATAAGAGCTTCATGATTTTTGTGTGTGTTTGTGTTTTCAATGCCAAATCTTATGGGAATCCTCTCCTCTGATGTCAGAGGCCAGGTCATCCCATCCTGTTTACTGACCTTTGATAAAACAAATTAGAAATTTGGCCTTTCAAACGTCCTCTTTAGCCTTGACCTTCCTAAAATATGCAAATCTAAAACACACAAAGACATCCTTGTAAAACCAAATCCAATCTGTTCGTTCAGCTCCATCCAAAGGCTGATATGTGACAAAAGGAACTAAATTGCTTCTGAAACTGTAACTGAAAGAAGGTTAATTGCTGATGCTGTTTTGGCGCTGAAGGTTGAAAGACTGCTGATAGAACCTTACCTGGTATTACTGTTATTTTCAGATATTTACAGTGATTAAGAGAATTGTAGGGTATGTATAAAGTGTTTTATCCTTTTGTGTCATTAGTATCAATAGTATCAAATGTTTGAAAAAAAATACAAGTTACAAGATAAGTACCTAATGTAAAAGTTAAGTTTGAAATTAGTTACACTGGGGCACCTGGATAGCGCACCTGGTAGAGCATGCGCCCCATGTACAAAGGCTCAGTCCTTACCGTAGCGGCCGCAGGTTGAAGTCCAAACTGTGTGAGAAGAACTTGATGGAGCAAAAAACATGAACAATCAGAAAGCTTTCAGTCAAACCTATTTGAAAGAGAAACCAATGGCAAAGATGGAAATGATTTCCCAAACTATGTTGTAAACACCCATCACGTTTAAAGACCAACCTCCTGGTTCAAATTCGACATGCCGTACTTGCCGTAGTCACTTGTGGGTTGACGTCCAAATAAAGTGGCTTAGATAATGTGCTGGCTCTATTTTTACAACAGCGCCATGTTCCCAAATCTCAGCAATTACTTTGGTGTGTACAATATTATAATGACCGATAGAGATGATTGTCAGCAATACAAAAATGGGCCTAAATTGTAATTAACCTGGTTTTGAAAGCCATATATGCATGGGACTAGTATTACCAGGAAACCTCATGTAATTTAACCTCCTCCACGTCTGTGTTTCCTGCGGCCTATTCACACAGGATAAGTGAACATGGATGTGATGCCAACGCAGCAAATACACCCAAATCACAGAGATGCCGATTCGCACGATTCAGTGTTGTGAGAAGTTTGAAGAAAGACGTTCTCTTAAGAGACATTGAGACAATCCTTCCTCCCATTCTGACTCTCTTATCTTACTAAACCTCAACTAACCATCCTGGTTTCCTTGGTGGTCTAGTGGTTAAGATTCGTTGCTCTCACCACCACGGCCTGGGTGTGATTCCCGGTCAGGATTTTTTTTGGGGTGGTAGTAGCTAAGTCAGTAGGGAGTTGGGTTGGGAACCGGAGGGTTGCTGGTTGCTGGACCAAAGTATGGTAGTGGATTGGTAGCTGGAGAGGTGCCAGTTCACCTCCTGGGCACTGCCAAGGTGCTCTTGAGCAAGGCATTGAACCCCCAACTGCTCGGGGCGCCTGTCCATGGGCAGCCCCCTCACTGACATCTCTCCATTAGTGCATGTATAGGTACTGAGCATGTGTGTGTAAGTCAGGCCTGTGTGTAATGTGTATAATAATAACAACAGAGTGAAAACATTGTAATTTCCCTTGCGGGATTAATAAAGTATAAATTATTATTTACTTTTTTAGCTATATGACATATTACATATGTGTATCCTTGTGTGTCTCATTAAACCTTTAGAACATTGTGAACTGAACCCTGCTTCGTGTCACTTTGTTCTCCGAGTTCATCACTGCTTTCAGAATCAACTCAGAGGTCAAGCCAGTAGATGATAGGATTCGAACCACAAAACAATCCTGATCTGATTGTTTCAGTCAGACAATTACAACAAAATATTACACAAATGGAGACGGTTATTTGTTTTTTTCTCGTCTACACGCATAAATGTTTGCTATTTTTGCTACTGTGGATGTCTGGCTTCATGTCAATGAAAAGCTCTTCCCATTACAACTCCAATGATGATATAACCAACCCAAAATAGACAACATTCTGCACTTTAAAACTGCTCTCAGGTGTAATGGATTTCAACTGGGAGCATGCAACAGAGTCAGAGAAAGTTAGTGATCGAGGGCAGGGTAATAAGAGGAGGCAGACAGTGAGAGGGAACAAAGCGAAGAGAGATGTTCAGAATATTCATGGAGAGTGTGGAAGAGCAACAGAGACGAAAAGAGAAGAGTCACGTGAGTCTTCCAGGTGTCTGTCTGGAAATAAGAGTGTGCAGACGGGACACTGGAGCTGTCTGTTCATATGAATGGAGCTCCTCAGGGACATCAATCCTCCAATGAGCTGCCGATGAGCCCACGAGCAACTCATTCATTGTGTCGGTGTGAAAGACCTTGAGATCTGACTGCAGGCTGCACTCAGTGGACCTAAAAAATGACCAATTTTCTTTCATATTTGAGCATGGAAGTTCATTTCTAATCTTTGGCAACACTTAAAAGCTTAGCTCAACGGTCCAGTTACAACGTTATTGTTTGCTTTTTTTGAAAGATACATTCCATCATTTCTTAAATTTTTTTTTTTTTGCCAATGGATTCCTTTTCTGTGAGTTTTCATCTTGGTGTATTTCAGGTCGTACTTGGGCAGAGTGATTAGCGCAACACCTGAAAAGTACGGTGGCCCTGAAGTGCAAATCACAACAGCAAATAGAAAAACGCAACAGCAAAGCATAAAACACAACGGCAAATCATAAAACACGACGGCAAATCGGAAAACACGACGGCAAATCGGAAAACGCGACGACAAATATGAAAACGCGACGGCAAATATGAAAACGCGATGGCAAATAGGAAAACACTTCAACAAATCATAAAACACAATAACATTAACTTCTACCGGAAAGGGTAGGGCCTATCTAGCAGAGGACGGACCCTCCTGATTGGACAGACGGACTGTCTGTCTTTTAACAGGAAGGAGAGGTGAAAAACACGGAAAAGCGCCTATTTTGAAAACATGAGTACTCCCGAAGATACTTTCGCTATTATTAAGAATTATTTTGATGCAGGGCATACATACAACATGATAGTTGATATGTTGTCAACCAATCACAACATCAGGATAAGTATACGCAGTTGGAAGTCACGTTTGAGAGAAGCAGGGTTGTACAGAAGGAAAAACTATTCACAACTGGATGAGGTGAGACGTGCCATCCTTACAGAGCTGCGTGGACCAGGGCAACTATTCGGCTATCGGACTATGTGGCAAGTACTTCAGCAAAAACACAAGCTACGTGTTAAACAACACACAGTGATGAGATTGCTGAAGCAACTAAATCCACAAGGAACAGATGCGAGAACACGCCAGAGGATTGTGAGGCGTATGTATCACTCCATAGGTCCAAACTACATCTGGCATGTAGATGGATACGATAAGCTGAAACCCTTTGGCTTGGCCCTGTCAGGATGTATAGATGGGTTTTCAAGAAGGATCATGTGGCTTGTTTGTGGGGCTACCAACAACAACCCATCGGTCATCGCCCACATTTATATAAATTGTGTCAAGAGTGTTGGTGTGGTCCCAATGAGACTGAGGACAGACCATGGAAGGTAAATAATCCACTGTTACGGTTCCGCCCGCATATAAGTGTCATTTTGTTACAGCAAAAAGTGTTCATCTGCCAAAAAGTGATTTCAGCACCCAAAGCCTGGAGAATTCTGTAAGCCAAACTCCATGTTTGTCTTAAAGACACTGTAGGTTTCAAGGAGAGGGAGCTTTAGCGTATTTGCACAGGTGTTTGACATAGGGAATGGTGAATTTGTTAAGAACTCGATGCATGGTAGTGGTGTTATTCCAGCAGGTGGAAGGGATGCGAGCCCTGTAGCAAACATCAGTACATCCTCTACGGACACAGCAGTTGCTTTTTCTGAAAGGGAAAAGTTAACATTGTTTTAGTGTCTTTATCATCTAACAAGTAAATTAAGTTGACACAGTGTGAAAACGAAAGGTTTTCACTTTTTACAAACACCACATAAAAAAGCCATAACAAACCTTCACAATCAAGAAGAAAATTAGCCCAAAATCCAAGTGCTTTTCCTTCTTTCTGCCGACTGTTACTTCCTGCTGGACTGAGGTGTGGTCTAAACAGGCTTTCCATGTCAGCAGCTGTCAGGTTCTTCTGAGAGTGGCACAACACACACGGATGCTGCTGGAATGTGGTCAAAAAGTGTAGACTTGCAAGTCCTTCTTTGAATCTATTAGGAATAATGATCATATAACAGATGGTTTCAGTTACCATGGTAACTATACCAGAGTCTAAGTTACCAGTCTTCCTGGGACTGAAAACTCAAACTGATCACTAAACCCACTTCACCATTTGTGAATGTCACACAGTGTTATCTGTAGCCACTTTTAAAGCATTCAAGTGATAAATCATTGGACTGGAAAGTATGTGGTTGTTAAACATGAGATTGAAATATGTTTGATGAATGGAGGCAGAGAATGAGTCTTTAGAACTATTACCTTTGAATAGCACTCTGGTTTCTGTGTAGAATATACCATCTGAGGTATTCCTCCACAAGTGTTTGCTTGTCCTAAGTACACTAAGTACATTTTGCAGAGATTCCACTGATTCTGCTTCCTGGACCTGTTAAAAAGACTTTGTAAGACATAGCAAAACCCATCCCTGATAGGGTGAGAATCTTGCAATGGTCAGTCAAATGGTAAACCACTCAAACAAAACAGGGATCAAATTATTTTTTACTTAAATGTTGTCTTACTGATAGATGTGGAGATCTGAAACTTCTGGGCTGTTCATTTCACTATGACCTTACTCTGAATTAAATAATGTGCTCTCTTAGTAAACCCACTACTTGAATCAAGGTCACTTCATACCTGATGCAGAACTCTCCCTATCTCCTCATCTGTAATATCTTCCACAGTGGCACCGAAACTGGGATTCCGTACAATGTGGTTAACAAGGTCCTTTGACAGGAAATGTGGTGCTGTTCTCCCGTGTACTATAGACACAAGTGAGGAATTCCCGCCTCGGCCCGCCAGTATCTAGGCCTTCTTCAGGGGAGCCAGCATCATCGGTAAACTTAACAAACATGTCATTCTCCTCGGAGTACGTGCAACGCTGAAAACCTCTGACAGCACCATCCCATACATTAGATCTGGACACGTTGAATCTGCTGACTTTCTTGTGGTCAATGGGAAGCGCCAAAGCATAATTTTGTAGCTTATTAGCTAAACACAAATCGGATCAAGCATTCCTTCCGTTCAATATTCATAAATTGTACTCCTAACACTTGATTTTGACTCCTTAGGACACTCTCTAGGCAGTTAATAAAACAATAGGCTACATGTAATACATTAAAATGGAGTTCCTTACAAAAAGACATCTCTCTACTGGACCTAGTACCAACAGTTTTTCTCGCCACAGTAACTGAAATTGGCGTTTCACCCTTCTTAATACAGTGATGTTTATTTGTTTAATGACGTCGTACTCTGTGCAAGTCCATTCTACAAAGAGACAGGATGATGGATAATACTCTAATAATGCATTCATGACTCACATATGTTCTTTAGAAGATGCCTCATTTCTTTCTTTGACAGTTAGAACTTCATCTTCGTCATCATCGTCATAAATGACGATAGGCGCATACAGGTCTGTGTAGTTCCTGCAAAAAGAATATGTACACAAAATCCAATATTAATGAAACATACAGTGTGTCTTCTTATCAGTATTCAAGAGTGTTAATATTTAATATTCTAGACTATTTAAAACAAAAGCCCCAAAACCAAACCTGTAATAAGTTCTCGTCGTTCCAGGACATCCAGAGGTACTTGGACCGATATCCTCTGTATTCGTCTGCATTGGACTGCTTTCATGCAGAGGTTCAAATGGCTGTAGACAAATGGAGGTTGATCAATACCTTATACAGCAAACAAAAACATTTTCATAAAAAACAAATATGCTTTACATTGCACTCACCAGTGTGTCAGCTAGGTCAAACTCTGTACGGGTTCTTTTTATCCCAAACTCTGTGTTAGAGTCAGAAATGTCTGACACTTCTCCAACTGCAAAAAACTAAACAATTAAAGTTAGCTTGATTGACATGAAGACAAACAGTTAAAAAGAAGTTAACTCCAGAAGAAAGTGATGAATTGAAAACTGGTTTGAGACACCAGAAACGGCTGGTATGGGGACATGATAAAAAAAAAAAATAAAATCAAAATAAAAATAAAAATCAAAGAAAATCAAAAGTTTAGTTTCATGTGCTCACATGAAACTAAACTTTAGATTTGTTTTCATGTTAGCTGCTTTGAAACCCTTTTGGCGCTGTTATGAACAGTGCCAGTGCCCCAGTCAGCAGCACTGCAGCAAAGAGTCTACTAGGGGTGACCAGACGTCCCGAAATTGTATTGTATTGTAATTGTATTTCCGGGTTTACATGACAGACAGTTGAATTCCTGAATAAAAATAAATCATTTTGGTGCGGAGTTTTGAATTTCATGTCCCCCCCCACACACACACACTCTGAGTTCAACAGGGACATTCTAAAACTTATAAAGCCCATGAGAACCGTGGAGAGTCAACCCACAGCCGCTCCGCTGCCCTGCTGAAAATGTGATGCAGAAACGCTTAATGTCAGATAATGACCATAATAATTGGACGTTTGGATAGATTTTTTGACTTTTCAGTGGTTATGAGGAGCAATATGAGAGAGAAATTTGGTAATCATTGATTATTGTTTAGGTACATTAAACCACGTTAAGCTTTTTCACGTTAAGCGGTTTAGAATGTCCCGTTCAACAGCCCTTTTCTCGTAGAATTAATCGAACATCCTCTTTCCTTATGTTTAATCCATTCTCCTTGCATTTTGTGTACATCCACCTATATCCATGGAGTTGTCCAGATGTTTGTAACTGTTCATAAATAAAAGTAATTGTCCGATCCAAATCGCTGTATCCCTTGCTCCGGAACAGATTACAAGACTTTTATCTATTTATCTCTCAAAGGTGAAACATCTAGCCACAGAAGTAAATGGCTATGGCAAAACATGACAACTTACCTTTTTCAAAGTCCTTCCTTGGGCAGATAAACATTGTGATCCTTTGATATGGTTTGCCTAATTCTGCCTTATATTCTTCTAGAATAAAAGGTCTTTGTGTCCCAGGGGTATTGATGACTTCAGATCCATCTGGATACAGAAGGATGAAGGCTCCTTCATCCAAGTCTTGGTTGAAATCCCTCATTTTTTTTCACACTCTGATGAAGAAGACTTTGAGCGGTGATTTTAGAGTCGGTTGATAAGGGAATGGTTTTCCCACGTACTGGCTTTAAACCACCCGTCTGAGCTGTCATCAAGCCAAGATTAATCTGCAATAAAAAACACAGGAACTGGTAGGGAGGCTTTTCATCTGGTTTAAAGAACAGTGCTTAATTCAAAACTGGTTATTTCTCTAGTTGGCAAATGTTACACATAGACCCAAAATGGATCTTTCACTCAAAATGTGACTCAAAGCAGAGCAACCCTAATCCTTCCTTCAAATCCTAGTAAACAGCAGTTTTGGAAGACACTTTTGTAATAAAATAAATCAAAGCTTGATCTCGGCCAAATAACAGGTGTTGAAGTTTCATTTCCACAGAAATCAGTTGAAAAGTAAGAAGTATGTCCAATAGGTAAACTCAGGGAATTCTATGTTGTTTTCTGAGTGAATTGACTACAATACAGAAACCTATTTCAAACATTTACATATTTTATCTCCCAACATGACTTGATCTATATTGTTTCCCATTAAATTGACCCTACTAGGGGGCTTAGGTATAGGGTTCAAGTTATGATGGGATGTCAGCAGCAAGTCAACACTAGAGTTGAGTTGGAGTAATTATTCACTCTCACTCTGAGCTATATCAAAACACATTTGCTTACCTGCACTTTCCTTTTTTCCTTTTTCTTTTCCCGCATTTTACCAAAGGAAAACTTTTGCCTTTCCTCTGCTTTTTTCTTCCAGTATTCCAGAAAGGTTTTTAATCTTGGGGTTGGGTTGGATGGAGGTTTCTGTGATACTACAGGGAAGCACAACATGCATTCTTATAAAATGACAAATCATGCGTTGCAGGTTGATAGAAACAAAAGTAACGGTAAAAAATAAAACACATGGCTAGAATACTGAGGAAACGGTTTCCTTGACCGATATCTGATCTCATTATCACCTTGATTATAAATGATTGACTAAATATCTGAGTGGCGAGAGAAAGCAGTTACTTCAATGTTAGGCGGGGGTGTTGTGGTGCCAACGCGATCGTCTGCAAAGGATCATAATATGCAAATATACATAACTAAATGTCCGTGATAACAGCATATGTCTTTTTGAAACTTATGTTTCTTGTTACCTAATTCAATCGAATTTGCAGTTTATAGCGTGAACAGGCAAGACATTTACGTGATTACGGCATCTAATTTACTCGTTTATATTTATGTGAAATACCTTTTTATTTGACTGAAATGACTTTTTGGCAGATGAACACTTGTTACTAGTGCCACACCGCCTTCACTGGATGCATGCGCGCTCACGTGGCCTGGGACAAACTTTATAAGGGGGAAACTTCCTTGGCACGACACCCACTATAAATATTAATAGTATACAGTGATACATATACAGTATACAGTATACAATGAACTAATACAGCGCAACAGAGTATATCATTTTGAACATTATTTTCTTCCTTAGCTTGCGGACTGACAGGCATGGGGAACCCACCATTAGCTAGAAATAAGGTTACGTTAACTTACCTGAAGTTGGTCCATCGGTGGGTTGAGCCAAAGAAGTTGGTTCAAGACTTTCTCCAAGTCTCTCACCACAACCACTGCAAAAATTCACAGAATGAAGGGATGCGGTCTAGCAAGCTAGTGAGAGAGTACTCATTTCCTGTTAAAAGACAGACAGTCCGTCTGTCCAATCAGGAGGGTCCGTCCTCTGCTAGATAGGCCCTACCCTTTCCGGTAGAAGTTAATGCCATTGTGTTTTCATATTTGTTGAAGTGTTTTCATATTTGCCGTCGTGTTTTCCTATTTGCCGTCGTGTTTTCCTATTTGCTGTCGTGATTTGCACTTCAGGGCCACCGTAGAAAAGCCCCGTTGTTACTCTCTGCTCCTCACCATGGAGCTTCTCAGGTGCTGCGAGCAAATCACTCCGCCCAAGTAGCAGAAGTAGCAGTGCTTCGCCTTCTGAGAATATAGTTCCCAGTATGTATATGGTTAGAAGATGTCTGTGTCTCATGTGACCTTGTTATTTGTACACACTGTAACTATACAAATCACAACATGTAAATAGAAACACGTTGGTGTTATTTTGTCACTTATTGGGAGCAGTAGGCTAGTTGGAGCCAGTTACCTCCAGGATCTGTGCTAAGCTAGGCTAACAGTGGGGGCGTCAGACAGAGTTACGACACGCACGGAGATGAGAAGGGTATGTATGGACTTATCTAACTCTGGGGGATACGGGGAATAAGACCCAATAAGTCAGTGTGTTCATTTAACATTTAGAATCTGACTGAGAGGCTCTGTGTCAATTTGGATGCTCGGCCAATCAAAGCTCTCCAAACGGAGCTTTGATTACATCTTAGGAACAAACCTGAGGAGATGCTCCCAGTAACTGCTTGAGATTATTTTCCAAAAGAGTCTCTGATTGGGAAGAATACCTTTCATCATTGTCTCCACACACACACACACACACACACACACACACACACACACACACACACACAAACAAACAGGTGTGCTCGTTTTTTCACCATCCAGTGTTGAGTCTGATAGTTCAGTGTAAAAAATATTTCTCAACAAAGATGCTGAGAAAAGAATCCACTGCATCTTAAGCTGAGTTGAGTTAGTTCAATGTAAACAACTGATGGTTCATACTTCCAGAGTAAAAAACGGGAGCTTCTTGCTGACAAGTTAAGATTTTCTAATGCCTTAGAGTTTTAGTGTGTACATAAAGGGAACCGCACGACTAGTAAATGAACATAAGAGTGGCTGTAAACCAACATGCAGGGAGGCAAACCATGATATGCTGCGTGCCTGAGAAGGAGCACTGAGCTGTGTTATGTTCAGTTTATTTAGAGGCATCTAAAGACTTAATATATGTTTAGACTATCCATGCAAGGAGCTTACAGTCTTAATTTAACTTTGGACTAAACTCTGGGCCAATTTTCCTTGGGCCAACTGTAAAATACTTTGAGGATGCAGCAATGCTCTAGTCATTACTATGGTATCATTTGTTACTATGATTTCTGACCTGTATCAGTAAAATGACATATATATTTATATACAGTATATATATATATATATATATATATATATATATATACATATATATATATACAGTTGTGTTCAAAATAATAGCAGTCCAACATCACCTCATAAATAAAAACATTTTTACATGGCAAATAATTGACTAGTAAGTGTTGTAGAGTCATAGAAAACCAACAGACCCAACAGTCATGACATGCATGCTGCTCATTCTGTGTAATTGAATCTGTAATTAAAAGGGGCATGTTCAAAATAATAGCAGTGTTGTGTTCAGTTAGTGAGGTGATTGATTCTGAAGAAACAGGTGTCAGTTATGGCCCATATTTAAGGAAGGAAGGAAGCAAATGTTGTGCATGCTGTTTAAAGTGCATTTCACACTGAAATACTCAGCAAAATGGGTCGTTCCAGACAATGCTCTGAGGAACAGCGGACTTTGATTAAAAAGTTGAGAAAACATATAAAGAAGTGCAGAAAATTATAGGATGCCAAAATGATTTCAAATGCCTTGAAATGGCATCCAAAGCCTGAATGACGTGGGAAAAAACGGTCAACTACCATTCGAATGGATCGAAGAATAGCCAAAATGGCAAAGGCTCAACCAATGATCAGCTCCAGGAAAATCAAAGGAGACTTAAAGCTACCCGTGAGTACTGTTAGGATCAGAAGAAGGCTATGTGAAGCAAAGCTATCAGCTAGAAGCCCCCGCAAAGTCCCACTGCTGAAAAAAAGACATGTACTGAATAGGTTGAAATGTGCCAAAGGACACATTGACTGGCCAAAGGAGAAATGGGGCAACATTCTAAATGCTGTTTCTGAGGCAAAACCCAGTAATGCAGAGGAATTGTGGAATGTAGTTCAATGGTCCTGGGCTGGAATACCTGTTCACAGGTGCCAGAAGTTGGTCGACTCCATGCAACACAGATGTGAAGCAGTTCTCAGAAATAATGGTTATGCAACTAAATATTAGTGCAGTGATTCAAAGTAAAACAGCCTAATGTTCCTTTTTCTTCACTTTCTGTAAAGGTAGAACACAAACCTGATCAATGTTGGTCATGTTTTGATTGGGAATTGAATGTGCAGTGTTCCCAATGCATTGATACTATGGAATTAAAAGGTATTCAAAGGATTTTGAGCATTATTCACTTATTTTTTAACACACTGCTATTATTCTGAACACAACTGTATATATATACTGTATATAAGTGCACGTATTTGGCAGGGGGGTTCAGAGGTTCTCCTTATTATTTTTTCAATATTATCTATTTGCATAGAAAAGCAGGAGGGTAGCTGCTTGCAGACCTCACACACGCATGCATGCATGCACGCATGCATGCAGTCACGCACGCACACATGCGCACACACGCACCGCACACACGCAGACACGCATACATGCACACGCAAGCACACACACACACACACACACACACACACACATCGCTGTTTAGTAGTAGATGCAGGCTTAATTACTGATTTTGAGGTGTTAAATGGAGCACAGGGAATCAGAGAGAATCTCAGCTGTGGAGTGAAAGCAGAGCTGAACTGTCAGTGGTAATACAATAAGAAGGATTTCTCTCCGCCTGCTATAACATGCTGTCTTTCTATCTCTCCTCTGTCTAAATCAGCCTCTCTCTGTCTTAGTCTTTTCATCTCTTCCTCACCCTCTCTGCCTTGATCTGTGTCAGATCAGTGCAGCAGGACCCCCGCAGCACACTGGCTGCATGGTGATATTTGTAAATGTGGAGGAGGAGAGCTCTGGCCTCTTCAGACTCTCTGCAGTTGCCGATTCGTTAAAAGCAGCAGTAGTTCTGTGTAGTTATACCTGGACAGAGTCAGGCTGTTAATGAAACGATCTGTGAGCCAAACTTCAAAGAAAAAGTAACCTGGTAATTTCAGTGGAACATATCCAATTTAAAGTTTGTTTCAGCTTAAACTTTAGTCAGAGCATCTTTTCTGAAAGGTAGTCCAGTTGTCAGAGGAGGTGGAAAGTAAACGTAAGTGCTCCATGCTTGATTGTTTTTCAGTGTAGGCACGTGTCAAACATGCCGTAGACATGACCGTGACCGCATCTAATACTTTTATTCACTTTCTGCATCACTTTGAATGAGTGACGGTTGCATGTAGTGTCACATACTTTCATGGATGAAAACATTGCCACACTGTGAAGATATCTTTTGTCTTAGTTTGATGTGATGAATGAAGAGAGCTGAACACTTAGAAGTTATAGTCAGTGAGTCTGCTGAAGCTTCAGTGTGACTCTGCTGTCATTAACAACACGGCTGCAGCTCTGTTCTGCTCTCTGAGCTGCAGGCAAAGTCAGCCACCAAAGAAACAGGACAATTACACCCATAATGAACACTGCCGAGAGGAGAGATTAAGATTTAAAGTGAGCCAGGTGTGCTGCTGAATGAGAGACTGAGTCAAATGTACCGCCAGGTTTATGAAGTTCAAAAATCAAAGTGAGGTGACAATCAGACTCGTTTTAGATGTGACTTCACAAGCGGCTGTTCCAGATCAGAAGAAAAACTTCCATACTGACTGCAGTTAAGAGCATTTCTAATCAAAAGTTCAGTTTTCAAGCTTTAGAGTTGTAGGTTTTAAAAAGGCTTCACTTGATGAAACACCTCGCATGTTTTAAAATCATGTCGCTGCAGACTGCTTGAAGATAACAGTGTTTTTTATGGAAGGGCAGAGCGTTGTGTTGAGTGCAGCATCTCTCTCTCTGATGACCTTATTTTCTCTAAACTATAATTCAGAGGTCTTGAGTTAAGCGGCCTTTTGATTCAAATGATGTTATTAATCAGCCGCCAGAGGAGAGGAACCACTAATGACCTTTATAATGAGAGGGCTGGAGTCAACCCGCTGCTTCTTCTCTGCTCCGAGCCTCCTGCACTGCACCCTTCCTCCTCAGCGTCTGCCCTTTTGTCTTCTGCTGTCATTTCCTTAATTTTCCCGTTCTCTCCTTACCCTCCTCTCACTTTTCTTCTTACATGCTTTAATTATTTTTCATTATTATTTCATGTTTTAAATCTCCTTGGGAGCTAAATTGAGTACGGAAATGGTGCCAAAAGAGAATAAAGAACAGCTTCTGTTAAGTGGAAGCTTTCATCCACAGCTTCTCTACATACTGCAAGGTTCTACATTTAGTAGAACATGGATTCCCAGTAGGAAACAAAGCCCACAGCCAACTGCCTCAACTAAGAGCTGTTCTTTGGGGAATCGCTGTCATGATGGGGAAATAACTTCTCATACGAACTAGTATATTCTTTATACTCAAAGTAGTTACTCTCTTAAAAGTGAGTCATTGGAAATAGAGCTTTTAATTTGAAGACAATGACCTTTTGCAATGCTCATGATGTACATACTGTCACTATGGAGCCAGTATCAATGGCTTTCTACGATCAATATAGTCAGTTTTGCTTTTTTTAGGGGTCTTAAAATATATACTAAGTCATTTAAGAAATTACATGAAGGAATGTAATAGAACTATAAGACAGAAGTAACTAAGATAAACATACATGTACATAAATGAAAGAAATACCACATTAAGTGTCTAACCTCTATAAACAATTATCAATGTTATTTAGCACTGGTCCCAGTAAAGTTATTTCAATAACTTTTGAATCACGACATGAAGCTGCTTTATCAGCAAAATATAAATGTAGAAATGCATGCTTGTTATCAGTTAACTCTAAAGGGCCCTATGTTGCACCCGGTGCAGTGCAAAATCATTTAAATAGCAAATGCACCTGCACCCATCTTTGCGCCCATGGGTGTGCTGGTCTAACAGGGAGGTGTGTTCAGGTGCATTCTGGGAGTATTGCTATCTTGAGGCAGTGGGAAGTGATCGCGCCATTGACCAACAAAAACCTGGTCTAAAGTCAATAACGCAGAATTTCATTGTTATTTTAACAGCAAATTAGTAAAATGCGCCTAGGCTTATGCACAGCGTGCGCACACTATGCTTGTTACACACACAGGGACGCACAGCAGCACACACACATGCAGAAGATTACAAATAAAAATATTACGGTGCAAATCCTCCATCATAACAGCAATGCTCCAAGGTCCAAACGCGCCTGGCTTTTAAAGGGAATGGGAGATGATCTCTGATTGGTTTATTGCATGTTACGCCCAAAACACACCTCTGATTAATGAAGACACTAAGTACAACCCTTTTGAACCATGCACCCGGCGCACGGACCCTTTTTTTCCGCCGTCAAACTAGCAAAAGTGGATTTGGACACGCCCTAAATGCACCTGCACGAGGCGCTTCACGCCGTGCTCTTACATCATTGAAATAGGGCCCAAAATGTGTAACATAAACGTACACACACACACACGCCCACACACGCCCACACACACACACACACACACACACACACACACACACACACACACACACACCGATCAATATGTAGTTTAAGAAAGACAAACCTAAAGTAAAACACATAATGCTACACAATGATGACGATGACGACGGCGACGACGGCGACGACGACGACAGTGACGATGATGATGATGAAGCCAGCCTCCATTACAGCAGTAAAATGATAACCAGCCACAGGAAGAAGAAGAGGTCCCGTTCCCGTCTTCTGTGGACCCGGCTCATGGCCTTTACATGGTTACCATGGAAACAGAGCGGACCAGTGACTAAGCAATGTGGGATCGTTGTGGTTCTCTAGGGAAGCTAGTCAGAGTCCAGAGTCCCACATCTAGTTCTCAAGAGGAATGGAATCAGAACAATAAGGATGTTCACAGAGCTGAAACTGCATGAGTCTGATCACGTTAAAGGGAGATCCATGATGCCAGAAAGATATCACCAAACACTCGGTAGACATAGAAACACCAGATACGAACCCAACACTGCCCAAAATGTTGACCACACACAGCAGACAGTCTTGTGACAGCTGAGTGATGATTTATCTTACAGAATAGTAGTCGCACACTCATAGTCGAAATGTAAAAAGACCTTTTAATGTAGCACAAGTTTCTTCTTTCATTTCTGTCTGTACTTCTTTGTCATTACCATGGAGCTGCACAATGTAACCACTGAAGTGTATGGCTTCTTGTAGTTAAGGGCTTGTAGAGGCTGTAAAGGTTCATCAGCTCACATATTCTCACACCAACCAAGCAGAAAAATGATGAAAACATATCCCAGACCAAATAGCAGTCTCACTCTGCCATGAAGGAAGCCGATCCTCAAACAAATGTGCATACTCAAAACCAGAGCAGATGATTTACATGGAAGCAAAACAATGAAATAGCCTTAAAAAAAAGCCAGGGTTGCTGGAATGAAGCAAGCAATTACTGTATCTGCTATGAAGGGGAACAAAACATCCCATAGAGCTTCTTTCTCTGATGCTTGGAACTAAGAGCCCTCTGCTTCTCTTTTAAAACAATGTCAAGAGTAACTCTCCACCAGCAAAAGACTCATCATTAAAATGTTGTGCACAGAGATGTAAAAGCAGCCAGGAATTCACACAGCTTGCAGGCTCAGCTGGCTCTGTTCTCAACACTTTCTAGGTACAAATACAACATCCAGAAGACACACACTGAATGTTTGGTTACACTTTACTTGAAGGTATCTACATAAGAGTGTGTCATAAACATTATAAACAAGTCATAAACGTCTATGACATAACGCTTCTTTTAGTAAGTGTCATTCGGTTTTTGTCATGACAAGTTAGGGTTAGGGTTAGGGTTAGGGTTCATGTGTCATGACTGTGTTCATGACAGTGTCATGTCCATCTTATGTAGATACCTTCAAGTAAAGTGTTACCAAATGTTTATGCATACCGTGACAATATACTCTGCTATAGTCTACTTACAATGTGTGTACACTCCTGCTGTCCCACATCACTTGTGTCACTGTGTGCAGTGTGAATCTAGTTTTCTCATCAATCATCACTTTGTTTAGGCGATTGGACAGTTAAATTGATTTATGATGGGGTCATTTAAATGTTTATAGATTATGTCATGACGGAGAGATGTTCATCTACTTCTACATCTACTTGGTTTAAAGGCAAATATATTTCCCAATTTTCAAGGGCATTTCCTGGAAAGCACTTTGTGATTTGGTAGTATTTAGAAAACACTAGAAAAATAGCAGGAATCACGTTGTGAGGCTGTTGTTTAAGTTTAGTCAGCTGTGTTGTGTTTTTATGTTGATGTTCTGAGATATGTGCTTATAAGAATTAGTCTGATTAAACCTTATGTAAATATATGTTCATTCATTATTGGACACTTTCTTCAAATATGTTAAATCGTATGCTCTCCTGCACACAAATATAGTTTGTGAACATGCAAAGTATATTTGTGTGCAGGAGAGCACACTTACTAAAAGACTCTTTATGTTGCATGAGCAATTAACTGGAATGAAACAACTGGAAGTGTACCAACTGGATACTGTGCCCATTTTCCTAATCATTTGTATCAAATTACATATAGTCCTTTCCAGGTATCTTGCTGTGAATGTATGGCTCTCTAGGAAGTTGTTTGGAATTATGGGAAGCACAGGATGTGTTGCCGTTAGGTGTACAATACAGTCTATCTGAATAACCTATTTCTGAAGGGAAGATGCCCATGTTTTCCTGACTTGTCAGGAGAATTCATATCAGGTGTGTGTAACGCAATATTATTATTTAATAATATAAAACTACCCACATTTAACTAGATATTTGGGGACTCAATTTGGATTTAAGGATCAGCTCTAATCAGCAGATCACATAGACCAACAGCATAGACCAACAGCTTCAACAAGTCTGCCAAGAGTGCAGGCACGCAGCGTGCCAGATTTGGGCTATTTTCTGGTTGTAAGACTTAAAATATTAACTAATGCTTTAATTTTTCATGTGTTGTAAAAATGCATACAATTACACACATTTTGTAATTAAAAGTTAATGACGTTGCCCTGTGATAAACAGCAACATGCCTCTGGCTTCCTTCGGGCAGATAGCAGGTTCTGTTCTCCAGAGCTGCAGGCTCGCTTTCATTTTGTTGTAGCTCATAAAGGATTTACAGCGTTGGACTGCAACTAAAGTTCCCAAAATGTATACTAATAATATAGCCTGATTGACACCAGACCCACTCTCAGTTATAACTGAGAGGGGGTCTGGGGAAGGTTCATCCACAGCCCATTTCCAAAGGGGGCGTCACCAACGGACGCCGCTCAAATGCCTCTGGGCGCAATTGGATAGTCCTTCAACCAATCAGACCAACGATCCGGGTGACGTAGCAGCTATCAGCGGCATCAACGGGTTGCTGCGCTTCGGTGTCCGTCACGTTGAATGTAAACAAGAAGCTGCTTTCCGTCGCTGCGCTATCGTCATCGCGTTAAAGCCCGTCTCAACGGTTGTGATTGGTGCCTCGATTTGGAAAAATTGGAAATGGGCTTGAATGGGCTGAAGTTCGTCAGGGTTTTCCCAGGCTACTAATAATATTGATTTAAGTGATGTTTTGTTCTGAATATGTCCCTTATTGTCAAAGAGACACAGAGCACTGTGAATGTTAAGTGTCTGTCTTCAAATCTAGTCAGAGTTATAAAAAAGCTTCTCTTTTATCAGAGCTCACTGATCATGTGAAACTGGAGCTTAGCCAAGGAGCCCCGTCTACGCCGACAAGCTCCAGTCACTAAACAAGTCCAACTCCCACTGGACACAAACAGCTCCTGCTGCTGCTGCTACTGTGCCGAAATGACCTTGGACTTGTGTTTGGGAGAATTTGAAACAAAGCTTGAGAGGAGTTTTTGTTTTCAATCAGCGTTCAGCTACAGCGTATACAGAGTCCTCAGAGAGCCAGGCAGCCACGGCCCGTTTGTCTGGAGCTTTCCTCTTCATGTGTAAAAGCCTCTGTTTATTATTATTTCATAGTTTGGCGCACATATGTCTCATTAGTTGCCGATGATTTTCCCTAATGACAGTTATCAGGTTAATAAGTGGTGAGCGGCAGGTGTGTCTGCCAATTCTTCATCTTGTTTATTACTTCACCTTGTTCACAGTGTTGGGCAAGTTACTTCCAAAATCTAATACATTATAGATTACTAGTTACTAGTCATTTGAGAGTAATTAGTTATATTACAATATTACTCTCTCTGAATTGTAATGCTTTACACTACTTTTGCATTACTTTTGAGTTACTTTCACCAAAATAACCAACCCGATCTCACACCAGTTTGTGAAATGGTCACGCTATTTTGATTTATTGATTTGTGTACAGGTCACGATTTTCGAACGTGACCATTTCATGAACTGCCATGACACTGGGCTGCTCTGGGGGACGTAACAACGGGGACATGAAACGCCACACACCGGCCACAACAACGGGACGGTTGTGGTTAGGAAAAGAAGAACGGGGAAAGGAACCGTCACACGCAGGAGACGCCGACAACAACGGGACGGTTGTGGTTAGGAAGAGAATATCGCAGAAAGGAACTGTAACACGCGGGACGCGATCCCCGGTCTCTGTGGTGAAAGTCCTGTGATGCTTGACCCATCCACCACCCTGACCAACCTCCCTGCGTGGATTTTCGCCTTATCAATACTACTCGCTACCGTAATCGTTCTGTGATCACGAAATATGCTTCCCATTGAAGTACATAACTTTAAAATTCTTGCTCACCACACGAAAATAACGACATTATCGTCTTCAGTACACTAATCAATAGATTCAATAACCTGACCATTTCACAAACTGTCATGAGACTGGGCTGAAATAACAGCGGAAGTTTGACTTGGCAGGTAGCTCGTGAATTTCACCACAAGGCTCCTTTTTATCCACTTTAATACATCATAGATTATTCATAATATTTGTGTGTAAATAATATGAATATGCAAAATAACTAAAGCCATACAATTAGAGAAGTAAAACGTACAATAGGGAAGTAGGAGAAAATGAAAATACTCAATTAAAAGTAGCTCACAGTTGTATTGAAGTACGGCATAGTTACTTTCCCCGGCTGATACAATGCAATGATATTTACTTGTAGCAAGCCTAAACATGAATTCCCGACATGTTTCTGTCTGTCAGCAGCTTGGACACACTGCTGTCCGCGCTGACGTACCGTCACCTGTTGGGACACAGATGTTGTCCGTACCGTCTCTGGTTCTGGTTCTGGCTCTGACCACGGGAACAGTGACGGGACAGCTCGCTTCAACGCAGCTTAAAAAACTCCTGAGAATAATGCCCATCTCGCAAATGTAGCCGTCTCTGCAGTCATCGAACACCACTAAATGCTGGGTTAAAATACGTTGTAACTCACGTTACTGAGATTGTAACGGGTATAATATTACCGAAGTTTAGTTAGTAATGCGTTATATTACTGTGTTACAGCAAAAAGGAATACATTACTGTAATTGCGTTACTTTTGTAACGTGTTACTCCCAACACTGCTTGTTCATGTCATAGTGAGGCAACAATGTGCAGCAGCTTTAATTTAAGCATTCAGCTTGTGGGGCACTCAAAAACCTCCACATATCAATAATAATGTATACATTATAGCTACTGTAAGTAAGTGTTATTGACAGTCATTAGTTATACCTCTGTATACTTATATATACCGTAACAAAGAACAACGTCTTTGATATGACTGTGTAAAAGTCTGACATTGTACATAAAAGCCTCGTTTCTGCTTCTCTGAGAGAATGTTTCCAACAGTCCTGAGGAGTAATTATAATCTTCACTCCGAGTGGCTTAAAGTCACGAAACTGCTCTGTCCTTCACACCACGCCTGAGCAAACAGAAAGGAAGCCATTTAGTCAGAAGGATTTTCTTTTGAAAACTAATGATTAAGTCACACTGGATTAAAAATGACTGAATGCATGAAGAACTGAAGAGGAGGCTGAAAATGTTTTGATGTTTTGTCTTGTGAATCTCATTGCGTTACTGTTGCACTGATGGGCCTACAGGTGGAGTTACATTACTTGAGTCTTATTTTTATGATAGTGTCAGGGCTCCTGCACACTGGCTGCGTGGCGTGAGCGTGTCAGCTGCGTGGCGTGAACGTGTCAGCTGCGTGGCGTGAACGTGTCAGCTGCGTGGCGTGAGCGTGTCAGCTGCGTGGCGTGAGCGTGTCAGCTGCGTGGCGTGAACGTGTCAGCTGCGTGGCGTGTCCGTTTTTATTTCGGCTCCCATGTTAACAGGTTAGAGCTTGCACACTGCCTGCGTGACATGTCATTCTGACACAAATACATTTAATAAATGACATTTTGATGTTTAAAAGTCTCTAGATTTTGACATAAATGCAGATATACATGTCATTTTAAAAAAAATATAGATTTTCAAATATTGCACCTGTCAATACAGAATGAAATATTCTGTAGCCTATTGACATTGTCTTTGCTGTAATCCAGTCAGTCTATACTTATGTTTAACATGAAGTATACTAGCATACTGCTTGAGTGCAGTAATCAATGGAAAACATACATGTGTACAGACAAGGCTAGCAGCAGCAGCAGCAGCGCCGCGTCAGATACGTTTCTGGTGTGCAAAGACATAGAAAACGCCACGCAGCCGCCACGCAACTGACACGCAACAGAAACACCACGCTCACGCCACACAGCCAGTGTGCAGGAGGCCTTAGTCAACATATTGGCTCCATCTCCGATTTAATTGGGATAGAGGAAAAAACGCACTGGCTTGTTTGTATTTCTTTAAACCAATCACAACCATCTTGGGCAGCGCTGAGCCCCAATAGCAGAGCTAGTGAGAGGGGACGGACATCCAGCGTGTGAGAGAAGTTCCGGATGTGAGGCTTTATCCCAGCAATGCACATCCCTTGAACCAGACTAATGCTTCAGCAACAGATTTACTGCATTGTGATTGTTCCTGTGGTCTGTGGGGTCTTTTAGGACCCATTAAACCAGGATGTTACATATTGTAAATCATGGTGCTTTTGCTCACCAGGGAGTACATCAGCGGGAGGATCAGAATGATATTCCAACTGATGAATTCTTTCAAGCAGTGCCTACATGAAGTGCCTCACTGTTAAAACGTTAAGTGTCTGGAAAGCAGACTGTCAGGAAAGTGTTCGCTGGAGCCACAGACAGCAGAGAAACAGACCTGTGAAGGCCTGTGAGGCTCCACCAGTGGAGCGTCTCCTCCACACTGCTTTAGTTTTTACTCAGAGTCCGTGCACTCTCAGTACTGTGAGCTGCTGCAGATAAGAGCTACATGTACATGTGATGACACTGAGGTGTTGATATCTGTCTCTGTCTGCTGCTTCTGTCTTCTTTTCACATATTGTTGATGCAGAAAGACAAAGAGGAAAAGCTGCTGCTACCAAAAAACCCTCCTGGCTTCCTGGTTGAGCCAAAACTCTCTGTGTGACGGCCGCCTGATAGAATCCAGAGGAGAATGGACTCTTCCAAAGGTTTATCAGCAGCAAACAGCAGCACAATTACACCACAATCTCCGCTGGAAACCACTGCTGGAAACAACTTTATAACTCAGAATGACTGCCTGTCTCTCTCTCAGCATCTCTGTTCATTTTTCTCTCTTCAGTCCTGCAGCATCCCGCCATTATTCTCAGCTCCAGCGTTAGACCTGTTAGCCTGTATCTCACAGGGCACTTTCATTCACCCTGCTGTGTTTTACAGGACTGCTGTGTTGCTCTGGCAGCTTTCAGTTAAACTGTGGTTAGTGATGGAAACATAGAGAAAACATTGACTTTTCCTTCCAAAGCAGCTCAACAAACTCAAACCTCTCCACTTCCCAACACAGAGGCAACAGGTGTCAGGCTGGGTTAGGTTATTTGTTGCAGGAGGGAACAAATACGACCATCTTCTCTCGACTACGCCACACGGTCTGAGATCCTGCTAGACGTTACAGGATGTAATGTAGAAAAATCAAAGCTGTTTTTCTTCCTCCAGAGGCTCATAGTGCCAGAGAGGGCAGCTATTATGCGAATGACTTCAGACATCAAAGTGTGTGATGTTTTCTGCTGTAACTTGGTGACAGCAAATGGACCGGAGAAGTGGAACTTGTTGGGAGTAATCAGACGAGACAGCGAAGCTCGCAGCCGACACGGTGGTCAAAGTTAACGGAGCATGAGAAATCACAAGGCAGTTGTTGGTGCTGCTGTTGTTCCCCAGTCTCCCCGCGGAGCATCTAACCCAGCATGCTGTGGTAGCAGATGCTGCCACCATCCACAGGATTTATTTCATAGTTTCAGCTTTCTGTGTCTTAAAAAAACAAAATACAGCGAAAAAAATAAAGCGACTCTTCAGCCTCGCGACTCCAAACTCAGGAGGAAGTGTTTCTCCGCGTGTTATTGTATGCTCTGAATACATTTACTGGAGACGGTGTGCAGCAGAAGTGTGGCGACAAATCCCTGAGCTGTTTCTTGACACTTTATGCTAATCTGCTGTATTATTCATCCTCCACGGAGACAGCTGCACCCTCAGGCGAGTTGGAGAAACAGTTTTCGGATTAATGCCTGCCACACACACACACACACACACACACACACACACACACACACACACACTGGCGTAGATCTGACTCTGTGACTTTCACCACTGATCTGTGTCCCCACTAACAGCCAGCAGATGTTCATAAAAATGCTTCAGCCAAACAACAGAACAGTTCAATCTGTTGGGGTTTAAAATGCAACTGGAAATGTATAAAATGTTTTCATGTTCATCAAGCAACTTCTTTATGTTCACAACACAGCTTACATGATGAGCGGAGGTGATCAGGTTGCTTTTTTCTAAGTTAAAAGAAGACAGTCTCACATATTCATTTCTGGAAGATGCCCATTAAATCCAATCAGTTTATATTTTGCTGGTGCTGCACCTGCTACATATAATGCTGCTTGCTCTTTGGCTGCATATTATAACACAAACCTGTTCGCATGCTAAATAAAAGTCCTTATTTATCTACAGGAAAAAAAGTCCCTAAACAGTCCTTATATCACTAAACAAATAATACATGAATGAAACAGCGCGACTGTGCGTATCCTATTCTGGCGTGTTAAGATGTTTTCAGTAATATTTATTCTAATGGATCCTCTGTATTTTAGAACATTGCAAATGTTCAACCCAATCTGTTCTGCATGACAAAAAGTTAGTTTTGTTTGGTTTCAGTCAGCAATTTGATTAAAAGCCAGTTCTTTTCTGTGTTTTTGTTTTAATGTTTAGCCTGCGGGGAAGGTCGATCAATCTGCTGCAAGAGAAATGTCACGGCGTCGCTGTGGATCAGCAGATTGGCCTTTGTGGATGAATCTTATTAACTTGGTAACATTGCCATTTTGCTGTCAGTCATCACACCAACATGTCAAGAGAAAACTGGCACCTTCGCTCCGAGTGGTGAGGAAATTCAATTCATTTAGGAGGCAGAAACGTCTTGTTTCTCATTTTGGTAAAATCTTAAAGTAATATGCTGACTTATTGGGTCTTATTCACCGTATCCCCCAGAGTTAGATAAGTCCATACATACCCTTACCATAATGGACGGCGGAAGAGCTATGCTGTAGACGGACAGCAAGCTAAACGCGTTCGTGTTTGTGTTCTCACATTCACATTCAAGAAAGCCGTTCCCTTGATCATTTAACTTAACACAAAAAATATCGGTTAAATTAAAGATGACTATTTATGTGTGGTTACTACTGATCATAGACACTCCATGATTTACTGCATGGATTAACGTGTGATAGAGAATTAATGACTGCACTTCCCAGAGTTGGGATGTGTTCAGGCATCCATTAGATAGTTGCATTGGCACACCCAGTGAACAATGGTATGTGGGTAGCCACGACCGACCATGTCCTCTAAAAACATGGGCTACATGTTATATAAATCTTTACTTAAGTAAAGAATAGATGTTAATACAAAATAAACCCTAGATTGATGTCTTATCTTTGCCATTATGAGGTACCTCCCCCCACTGTTAGCGTACCTGTAACCCAGCCAGCTACAAAGAACTGGTAAGCATCCAGACTTGTAAAAGCTTTGAGATCAGCACCAGTATATGGGGATACCCCGTTTACCACATTAGTGCAACACCTGAAAAGCACCGTTGTTACTCTCTGCTCCTCACCACGGAGCTTCTCAGGTGCTGCGAGCAAATCACTCCGCCCAAGTAGCAGAAGTAGCAGTGCTTCGCCTTTCTGAGAATATAGTTCCCAGTTTGTATATGGTTAGAAGATGGCTGTGTCTCATGTGACCTTGTTATTTGTACACGCTGTGACTATACAAATCACAACATGTAAATAGGAACATGTTGGCGTTATTTTGTCACTTATTGGGAGCAGTAGGCTGGATGGAGCCGGTTACCTCCAGGATCTGTGCTAAGCTAGGCTAGCGGTGGGGGCGTCAGACAGAGTTACGACACGCATGGAGATCAGAAGGGTATGTTTGGACTTATCTAACTCTGGGGGATACGGGGAATAAGACAAATTCCCAATAAGACGGGGTGTTCCTTTAAACTTCGTCGACAGCTAGCTCTCAAGATTCACTTTAAAATGCTGTTAAACTGTTAAAATGTGATAGGACCAACGAACAAACCGAAAAACAGTTGTCTATGGGTCTCTTATTACGTAATACTGAGGGGAAAGGAGGGCAATCACACATAAATCTCTTCAGCATATATGCAATATTAAAATCATTCAACCGGCCCCACAGACTTAAATCCCGTCTGAATTGGGGGCATCAGACTATCAATCAACTTGTGAAGTAGGTGTCACTTTACCCCAAAGAGTAGCTCTCTCATTTTGGAATTAGTTAGTGCCAAATGAGTCGGCCCATCTGCTCAGTGATGCTGAGCTTCAAATGCATTAGAAAATGACAGATTAATGGGCAGAGTCGAATGTTGAATTAATGTTTTAACTACTTTGGTTTTCTTCCATTTTATTGCATATGATACTGACATACAGGAAATGTATTAAGCATTTTTTATTTTTGTTATTAGATATCTTGCAAAAGTGGCACCACTGAAGAAAAGATGAGAAGCTAAACCCTCCCCCTATTTCCATTTGTAGCAAGTAGCAATAGATATCTGAGAGCCCATCAGCTCACACATCAACACTTTGGCTCTTTCTGCAGGAGGAGAGCAGTAAAGGGCGAAAATCAGGTTGGGAAGGAAGGAGTGAGGTGTGAAATATATTTCCTCTGAGTCCTCAGCTCATTCTGACAGATAAGGAGTGACTCCACAGTGTGTACTTTTAAGAAAGAAAAGAAGGTAGAAATTCAGAGCAGCGTTCTGAGAGACTGAGCAGCTTCCCAGCCCATGTTATCCTGCTGGTTAGCTGGGTTGTCCCCCCCCCCCCCCGCAGTCACCGGCTTACGCCGACAACCAGAGAGAGATTGTTTTCAGCTACCTGGAGCTGTTGTCACTCAGGTCAATCTAAATCGAGATCTCGCTCACAGCCTGCAGTAACCACTGTAGCTCAAAGCCATGTGCAGACAAAAGCCAGGCAAGAGCTGTAATACCAAAGGCAGCTGTTGTTTCTTCCATCCTGTGAATGGGTGGAAACTGGTCTCAGTCAAAAATGGTAAAAATGCATGGCTTCTTCAAAAACAATCCAAGGCAATGGATAGGATTTGTGCAGAATGAAAATGCCTTCATTTTACATGTATTTTAAAACGATCAACGTGTTTCAACTCCCATAGGTTTTCATCGGGTCCGTGGGTCGGATCGGGTCAAGTTCGGGCTCGGGCAGAGAATCTAACCTCTAATTCTGCTCTTGAAAGAGGCTCTATAAATAAAGTTACTTACAGTGGAAAAACTACAACAACAAACACAAACTTCCCCAACTTCTTTTAAGATAATACATTTCGTTAACACTTTATTTGAAGGTATCTACATAAGAGTGACATGACACTGTCATGACACATGAACCCTAACCCTAACCCTAACCATAACTTGTCATGACAAAAACCAAATGACACTTACTAAAAGAAGCGTTATGTCATAAACGTTTATGACTTGTTTATGATGTTTATGACACGTTCATGACAGTGTCATGTCACTCTTATGTAGATACCTTCAAGTAAAGTGTAACCTTAATTTCTAAGCCGAGGTCTAATAATAGTAAAACTTTCCCAGAGCCTAGAATTAGATTTTTGAAGTCTGTAAAGTCAACCCATTCTCATAACACATACACTCATCGAAGTCAGTTAGTTTTCAGCCATCGACACCACAACAATCCCTTTTTATCCCATTTTTATTTAGTATGTGTATCCATGTGTATCTATAAGCAGAGCTCTTTTGATGGGAGCTTACTGACTAAACTAAAAACGCTCTTCAAGGAAAGCTCAATATACCAAAGGTACACAGCGTGAAGTGGTTGTACTGCATGTAAAGTGTCTCTCTCTGGTTTGGATTCACACCAGGCCCACCTCGCCGTAAGCATCGATTCTGGGCTAAGAGCAGAGAGGTGTGCTGGTGTTGGCAACATGGTGGAACCCTGTCAGCCTCTTAAGAGTGTGTGTGTGTGTGTGTGTGTGTGTGTGTGTGTGCGTGTGTGTGTGTGTGTGTGCGTGTGTGTGCGTGTGTGTGCGTGTGTGTGTGTGTGTTTAAGGGACTGAGGAGAATGTGTGTAGACGGGAAGGGAGTTCCTCAGAGGTGGTCTCACACACTCAGAGAAGAGATAAAAGGCTCTGTATGTGTGTGTGTGTGTGTGTGTGTGTGTGTGTGTGTGTGTGTGTGTGTGTGTGTGTGTGTGTGTGTGTGTGTGTGTGTGTTGACCTGTCTCTTCATCCATTTTGACATTGGTCACATCCCCTCGTCCTCTGAGGCCAGTTGTCACTCCGCTCTTCAATGAAACCTAAATGAATGTAGTCTCGCTTTGTCAGACCTTCCTCCACAGCGCTGCGGAGGAGGGTCTGGCTAGTCCACACAGCATTCCGGGATGGGAGAAAAAGGGCTCTGGTTTATTGGCATTTCTTTAAACCAATCACAATCGTCTTGGGCGGTGCTAAGGCAGGACAGAGCCGCAATAAAATAGCGAAGGAACTTGTTTTGGTGGAACGTGTGTACGTTCAAAAGTAGTTTTAGTCGTGCGAGAGAAAACTCAGATTGGACAGATAGTCTAGCTAGCTGTCTGGATTTACCCTGCAGAGATCTGAGGAGCAGTTAACCATAGTCCTCACAAATCCACCGGAGGTTAGAATGCCAACACAGAGACAGAGGAAGGCAACAGACATTGGCGAAAAGACATGCATCTGGCGGCACCGGAGTAATCCCGGAAGTGGAACATTGAGGATATAGACTAACGTTAATGTAACAGACAGTCAGACAATCAAAAGGACAGCGAAGGGAGAGTGGGGATGACATGCAGAAAATAGCCGCAGGTCGGATTCGAACCTGGGCCGCTGCCAAGGACAAGGACACACTGGGTGAGCTAGAGGCTGCCCCACAGTCAGAC
The DNA here is from genome assembly GCF_031162955.1 of Sander vitreus. Taxonomy (NCBI): domain Eukaryota; kingdom Metazoa; phylum Chordata; class Actinopteri; order Perciformes; family Percidae; genus Sander; species Sander vitreus. The sequence continues at coordinate 2,569,403 of NC_135866.1, forward strand.
ATCTTATTAGGAAAACACAGAGCCATTCAATTAAACACAATTGTATGTGGAGGTGTGAAAAACATAAACTTAAATGTGTTTTGGACACTCTCGGTAAAGTCAAGAGTAGTTGTACAAGAAGAAACTTCATGTTATCTATAATAATTAACAATACTAATCCACACACTGTAAATGACTTGCACACCCTTTGTTATTAAAGTTAATAAGCATTTCTGGTGTGCAAGAACTTCGTCTTAGTAATAACATTAAAATACCATTACGAAGGGAAATTATGTGTTGCCAAAATTGTCTAATGGAGTCTGTTTCTCATTCTCTATCATTCATACTAGTGCTGAAACGATTAATCTATTTAACGATAAGTTGATCAAAAGAAAATAAATCAACATCTGTTTAAAAAACATACATTTTAAGTCATTTATGAAGCAAAATACCAAGCAGCTGCTAGTTCCAGCTTCTCCAATATAAAGGTCTGCAGCTTTTGTTTAGTGTTACTAAAATGAATATCTTTGCTTGTCCAAAATCCAAAGTCAAGATGTATTCTGGGGCTTGGGGAAATGGTGTCAGACATTTAAAAGACTATAATACTATATAATACTACAATTAATACACAAAATACACAAAATAATCAACAGATGAAAGATTCAGTCTAGTTTGAAGTGATTTTTCAGATTGTAGGGTGGCTGTGATCCAGCCCCATGTGGATTAGATTCACTTCATGTTATCATGTACATTATTCAAACAAGAAATGTTAACTCATTAATTGATGCAAACACATGGAAAAATATGTATTAGACATGATGTTAATAAGAGTTTCTTTACAATGCTTAAGCATAACTTAAAAATGATTTTGAGATTGTGTTTAAGATTATATCCAATTGCATTGTGGGTGCCAGAGTGCAGTTCCTATTGTCCTGAAGTAGTGGACAGCAGCAGCCAGGAGGGGGGGAGGCAGCTAATGATCGTCCCCACAGACAAAGCCAGACACTTGGCCTGGGGCGCCGCCACCACAGCCTCTCTCTGGAGGACCAACAGAGACAGCAACAGTTACCGTGTCATTTTAATTTGACAAAGAAACCTCTTCACTCTGTACAGTCTGAGCTCACAGAGTATTGATATTTACTTTTCAAATTTAAATTGCAAGGTCAGTGTTCAAATCCTCAGACTGGCTGCAGAAATCAAACATAAAGTTCCCTCATCAGTGCCTGAGATCTGGATTTTCAACTAGTTCCATTTAGGATTATATTTACATTAACTGTGAAGCTGCAGCTTTGCTCTTTTTCTCAGTTTAAAGTTATTGAATATCTTTGTGTTGGCCTTTGGAAATTGTGATTGGCATTGTTTAAATATTTGATGACATTTTAATTGGTTAAAATAATGTAATCAATAATGAGAATAATTCCCGGTTGCAGCCCTAACAACATTAGATTTCCAATCTGAAAGCCCAGTCCCAGTCTCCAGCAATGTATGTTTGGTAACATACATTGCTTGATTGAGGTGCAGAACATGCCCTTCAATATTGGGTAACACTTTACTTGAATGTATCAACATAATCGTGGCATGACACTGTCATAACTATGACATGACACTGTCATAAACGTGTCATAAACGTTATAAACAAGTCATAAACGTTTATGACTTCTGTCATTAAGTGTCATTCGGTTTTTGTCATGACAAGTTGACATTGTTTGGGTTGTCTTGATTATGACAAGTTGACATTAATCAAAGTGACATTACCAGAAGTTGTCTTGGTCATAACAAGTTGACATTCAATTTGTTTGGCATGTCTTTCTAATGACAACTTGACATTAACCAGGATGACATTACCAGAGGATGTTTTTGTCATGACAACTTGACATAACGTAATCCTGTTTAATGTCAAGTCTTAATAAGGACACTCCAAGAAATGTAATGTCAAGTTGTCATGACAAATACATCTTCTGGTAATGTCATCCTGGTTAATGTCAAGTTGTCATTATAAAGACATCCCAAACTAATGTAATGTCAACTTGTCATGACCAAGACATCTTAATGTCACTTTGATTAATGTCAAGTTGTTATAATCAAGACAACCCAAACAATGTCAACTTGTCATGACAAAAACCGAATGACACTTAATGACAGAAGTCATAAACGTTTATGACTTGTTTATAACGTTTATGACACGTTCATGACAGTGTCATGTCATAGTTATGACAGTGTCATGTCACGATTATGTCGATACCTTCAAGTAAAGTGTTACCCAATATTGCAACCAAAAGTTAGAAAACTTCACAAACCTGGATTGAGCTGACTTTGACTGTGACTTTCTTCAGGTTAAAGTCATTGGGAAATACAGGTTAATTGGCAAATCCGGTCTGTGACTACCAGAGGAACAGGGATTGTCCTGTATATAATTTGGTACTTTTACAGGATCAGAACCAATTAATTAACTTTAAATAGGGCATAACTACTGAGTGAATATTAAGAGGCAATGTCTATGTGAAAATATAAAGCTACAATTTTATTTCAAGTATATTTAAAGTGCTCATATTATGCTTTTTGGCTTTTTCCCTTTCCTTTATTGTGTTATATATCTTTTTGTGCACGTTGTAGGTTTACTAAGTGAAAAAGCCCAAAGTCCACCCCAAAGGGACATACCATCTCCAACAGAAAACACTGTTCACAAACTGCTCCAAACAGCTCTATTGTAGTCCAGCCTTTACTTCAGAGACAAACGTGGTCACTTCGGAACACACGTTATAATGCTCACCTAGCTGCTAGCATGGCACTCCCTCATACTCTGCTTCTGACTGGCTAGTAGTCCTTGCCTAGGTACTGTCAGGGCACGCCATCATACTCTGCTTCTGACTGGCTAGTAGTCCTTGCCTAGGTACTGTCAGGGCACGCCATCATACTCTGCTTCTGACTGGCTAGTAGTCCTTACCTAGGTACTGTCAGGGCACGCCCTCATACTCTGCTTCTGACTGGCTAGTAGTCCTTACTTAGGTACTGAGCATGTGCGACTCCCAACAAAGATGTAACAGAGGAGAGATGTCTCACTCTGTAGCTAAAACAGAGAGCTCAACACACAGGGTGAAAAGAGGAGCTGCAGCAATGTGCAGTACAACAAATATATGGTGTTTTCTGAAAATTAAACCACATAAATCTATTCTGATATAACCTCTAAATACAATTATGAACCTGAAAATGAGCATAATATGAGCACTTTAACCTTTTATAACACATGCTATGGGTCAGTCTCTCCTCACAATCAGGGGTCCCAAGATCAGCACCTTGGACAGCGACACAACACTTTGTGCACAGTGTTTTAAAAGATCCAGCAACAACAGGAAGATGCTACAGACTGCAGGATGATCTATTATATTATCTTTATCACAATAAACAGCATACATCTGCAGTCTTCAGTTCACCATATGTCTTTGCAGTGTACCCAAAACAGGGTGTCTTGTGGCTCAGAGGTAGAGTGGTCACCCCATCAGCACAAGATTCGTGGTTCTATCCCAGGCTCCTTCAGCCACGTGTCAAAGTGTCCCTGAGCATGACACTGAATGCCAAATTGCTCCCCAGTTGCTATATGTTTAGCTACGTGGACGGTTAAATGCAGTAATATAATTTCACTACATTGTACTGTGTATGTGACAATTAAGAAATCAAATTTAGATGTTTTTTTTTCTTTTTTAAAGAAGATAACCCAATGATCTCGCTCCGAGCACCACAAACAAATATCATTACCTCCCATTGTATTTAGGTTGACGCTACAATCCAACAGCCCCACCCCAGTTTCCAGCAATGTACGTTTGGTAGTATGTCATAGTTTGATTGAGGTGTAGAAAATGCCTTTCAATATTGCAACTAAAAGTTAGAAAACTTCACAAACAAACCGACTTTGACTGTGACTTTCTTCAGGTTTAAGTCATTGGAAAATACAGTTTAATTGGCAAAACCGGTCAGTGACTACCAGAGGAACAGTGGTTGTACTGACCTCATCTGTCAGGTGTAACTGGAGTAATTTGAAGTCAAAGGCAGTCCAAAAAAGGAGCTTGAAAACTCAGCAGAAACCCTTTTCCTGGATAAATGAATGTGCAACCAGAGACCATTCAAGCCCATGCCCTTTGGTTTGCTTTTCTTTTTTTAAATCAGTCTGAAATAAATATAAACACAACAGAGTACCCAAAATCAGGAAGAATTCTGTGGAAACAAGATATTATGTTGTGAACACAAATTGTAATCCAGTACCCACAAGTTGTCCAAACCTGCATTGAGTTTTTGGGCCACGTGAGGGCAGCAAAAATATCTAAATGCTCCAATATGATCACCAGGCAGTCGCTAACTTTATCTATCTGCAGTTTGGTGCAGGACAGGTAGCATAAAGTCGGTTTTTAGAGCTTTTGTTAATACAAGTAGTAGCACTGAATGAAAAGGAGGCTGAAAAACCAAAACAAACAGCTGAAAGATGCTGAAATGCTTCGTAGAGGCTTAGCCAGCTGATAATTATTATGTATTGTGCAGATTTGTCACTAGATAAACCCCTTTCACAAACTAGAGACTTTAGTTTAGGTAGACTAGAGCGTCAAAGATTAAAGGTGCCTCTAGCGATGGGTGACGTTACTTCTTGTTGACGTTCAAAGTATTTTCAAACAAAACAAGGCTAGCTCGACCCCCCCTCCTCCTCATCCCGTCCCCTCCCCCGCCCTTCCGTGCTTCCGCACACTAACCCCCCAACCCCCAGCCCCAAATCCTTCTTGTCGTTATTGGCTGGAAGACTGTTTGTTATGTTTGGTGGTGCAGGTTGGCGCAGTTTGTTTTTGTTGCAGTTTGTGGAGCCTGGGCTGTCTACAGAGACCACGTTTTTTTACAGTGTGTTCAGGGGACAGGCAGCTAGCAGATAGTGAGGAGATGTTTTTTTACAGTGTGTTCAGGGGACAGGCAGCTAGCAGATAGTGAGGAGATGTTTTTTTACAGTGTGTTCAAGGGACAGGCAGCTAGCAGATAGTGAGGAGATGTTTGCTGTGACATCGCTTAAAGCACCTTAAATTGATTAGTTGGCAATTGTTAAATTGATCGGCAACTATTTTTGTTAGTCAATTAGTTTCATTTTTTTTATGAAAAAAAGTAAAACTTCTCTGATGTCAGCTTGTTAAATGTGAATATGTTCTAGTATCTTCTCTCCTCTGTGACAGTAAATGGAATATCTTTGAGTTGTGGACGAAACAAGTCATTTGAGGACGTCATCTTGGGCTTAACACAAGCCACATTTTTCACCATTTTAGAGACCAAACAACTATTCCTTTAATTGAGAAATTAATCAACAGATTATTTGACAATGACAAAACAAATCATTAGTTGCATCCCTAAGGTAGTCATTTGATTAATTGGTAATGTAAAAATACTGATTACAGCAGCGTTAAAATCATGCACACAGTAGGTTTGGGACAGCTGCCTCCAAATGCTTCTATTAAACACCACCCAAAAGTTGATATAATTTGGTACTTTTACACAATCAGAACCAATTTGATTAGCTTTAAATAGGGCATTGTTATTGACTATTGATTAAGAGACAATGTTTGTGTGAAAATATATAGTTGAAATCTTCCATAAGGTATATTTTACCTCTATATAACACATGCTATGGGTCAGTGTCTCCTCACAATCAGGGGTCCCAGGATCAGCACCTGGGACAGCGACACTTTGTGCACAGTGTTTTAAAAGATTCAACAGGAAGACTGCAGGCTGAGCCATTATCTTTATCACAACTAAACATTATACATCTGAAGTTTTCAGTTTACCATAGCCTTGTTTCTAACTTAATGTATTTACAGTGTGCTCAAGATAATCCACAGATCTCGCTCCGAACACCACAAACAAATATCATCACCACCCATTGCATTTGGCGGAAAAAGATATCTCAAAATTTGAATGAATGGCAGGATACCACCAGAGATAAATGAGCAAATATGATTTTGTGGGCTGACTCTTTAAAGGTCCCATGGCATGAACATTTCACTTTATGAGGTTTTTTGACATTAATATGAGTTCCCCCAGCCTGCCTATGGTCCCCCAGTGGCTAGAAATGGTGATAGGTGTAAACCGAGCCCTGGGTATCCTGCTCTGTCTTTGAGAAAATGAAAGCTCAATCTTCCCTTTATGATGTCATAAGGGGAAAGGTTACCTCCCCTTTCTCTGCCAGAGCATTTGGCCCACCCATGAGAAAGAGAGAGACATCATGGCTTGCAAACGAGCGAAGCATGGCAGTTGGTCAAGGCCACACCCCCACCCCACACACAATGGCATTTGGACATAATTGGACTTTAAGTTACCGTTCAGCATTAAGAAGTCAATTTTTACCGGCCCCTATACAATTTTTTTTTTTTTATTGTGGTTATCAAACGGCAAGTCAATTGTTGTATTTGATCTTTATTTACAATGTATGAACACATCATAGACAGTGTCATAGATTAGTAAGTCCATACTGAAAGTGGAGGCTATTATTTAAAAAAAAAACTATTGTAATAATCACCAGAGAAACCGTGGTTTCTATCACTAATTAGTTGGACCAAATACATTTTTAGGTACCCTCATTTCTGTGTCAAAGAGTTTGAGTTGGAACCATGTGAGATGCTGCAGGCTTTTATCATGGCACGCCAGCATTTGTTTTCTAAATGAAGACGAAATGATTCACTTTTATCGGCCTTGAACTCAAACTTCACAAAACATTGCAGTTGTTTCACTGACATCCTCTACTGCCACCCAAGAAAACCCCTTCTTCCAGGTCGCAAGAAACAATCTCTTTCACTTTAGCTCGTACGCAGCCATCTAATTCTTCTTCTTCTCTCAAGACAGCTGCCAGTCACGCGTCACTAGCGCCAACTAAATTCGTGATGGGCCAACGGCACATTCAAATCATTCAACAAGCATTCTCCGACGTGGGCAAGGGGAGGGGGCAAGAGAACAATAATGTCATTTATGATACCATGATGATCAGAAAAAATGATTACAACTTTTTTTTAACGGGCAAGTGGGTGGTTCTATTTACCTGACCAACGTAGTGTTTTACTTGGCCCTTACTGTTGAACGCTGACACCAGAGTGATCGATACAGCCCTCCCTTTTATTTTTAGGCTGTTTTTCAATTAGCATTTTGTATCCACGGGTATCTATTAGTAGACTTCGGAGGTGGTGAGAGTTCATCTGATCCCTAATTTCAAACACCAACCAGCTTATTTGTTGTGGTGCAAGCCAACTGTGTCTCTGGTTGTTTGACACTACTGCCTACAGGGATGAGGTGAGTAACTTGATCATGTGGTGCCGCAGAAATAATCTGTCCCTCAATGAGGGGAAAACTAAGGAGGTCATCATAGTTTTCAGAAGGAACAAATCCACACATACATCTGTCTATATTAACAACTCTCCAGTTGAAATTGTCAACACCTTTAAGTTCTTAGTGATCCACATTTCAGACGCTCTCTCATGGTCCTTCCATGTCAGGTGTGCCATTAAGAAGGCACATCAGAGGCTTTATTTCCTGAGGTGTCTCAAGAAATATGGTATGTCCCCTTAACATTCTACAGAAGTTTTACCGCTGTACAATTGAGAGTATACTGACAGGCAACATTGTAGTGTGGTTTGGCAGGGCTACTTCACATGACCATAATCTTCTGACAAAGGTGGTCAAAACTGCATCTAACATCATTGGGGCTCCAAAACATTTACTGGAAACGCAGCACTAAGAAGGCACTAGCTATTGTGCAGGATTCTAGTCATCCTGCACACAATCTCTTCTCCCACCTTCCATCAGGGAGACGTTTGCAGAGCATCCCAACGTGCACATCACGTTTCAGGGATAGTTTTTACCCCCAGGTAATAAGGCTACTGGATGATAGTAGAACAGGAAGGAGGACTGAGGTCTGAGCTTAGTTACTATGTTTACTTTGCTTGGATGTTTTTAAATGTTATTTATAATTGTTACTTATTGACTGGTGCTGAGAGAGTGCCAAGGCACATTGTATTTCATTGCTGTGGTACTCTGTATTAATATGCATATGTCAATAAACTTGAACTGAACTGAACTGAACTGAACAGTTTCCTCATACTGATTACAGTATGAAGAGACAACATCTAATCTGTAACAGAGAACAGAGGGGGGTGAGAACATCAATCCCTGTTAGGATCATTATAACTGTAGTTTGTGTCCCTAGTGGATAGCATGCTGAGAGACTGCACAAGGCCTACTTTGATGATGAGTCCTGCTGCCTATAAAGTTTATCTGACAACAAAAATCTCTTCAGTTGCTGTTTGTGAGGAAAACGTCTTTTTAAATGTTGATTTGTTGTCTGAAGCAGGGTTCCTACTATCTGTAGGAGCCGGCACATTATGTCATAGCAGTAACGTCACAGTTTCTGAGCTGCATGGATCTTTCTGATCTGGACATGTTACTTCACACGTGTGCTTCCCTGAGTGCTGTGATGGAAGGTTGTACATTTGAGAAAGTCGGCAGCTTTTGCTTTTAGCAGATAACTTCCCATCTGGTCTAATGTTGTTTCCGGGTTTTAAATGATTAACCCTTTCACGCATAGTGGTCACTACAGTGGACAGCTATTCAAACGCCATTTCTGTGTAATTTTACAAGTCTCGGCCACAGTGTATGAATGTGTGTGAATGGTTCCTGTACTATGTAAAAGTGCCTTGAGTAGTCATTATGCTATATAAATACAGTCCATTTGCATCAGCTGTATGTGTCCACTGTGGACACGGTCTGTCATTCCATTCACTGCCACCCACTGGCCAGGTGCTGTAAGTGCCACACAAATTTCACAAATCCAAGATGGCCGACAGACAGACACACATGCTGAACAGCTCAGGAAATTCCTGCCAATCCTTCTATATGCAAGTAAAACAGTTTTAACATCAAGTAACACCTAAGGAGTAATACAGTTGGGAAATTGTCCAAGTATTGATTGTCTGCTGGGAGGAAGACCCATCTGCTGCTTGCATTGCATTGCACTGAACGGTATTAGAATATGTTATATGTGAAAACAGTATGAAAAACACCATGAAAAACATTTTATATGTTTTCACATTATATATCATTATATTCAGTTATATTGGTTTGTTAAGTGTTTTCTCCTGTTGTTCTCCTGTTGTGGTTTCTAAATTCCAATGCATGCAAACTCCTTGAAAAATGTCATCATTCATGCATCAAAGGGTTAAACAAATCAGCATGTTGGTTTAGGAGAATCCTAAAGTCTGTTCGAGAGAGAACACTGATTTGATGTGCATTTTGAAGGGCAAATATTTGTTTTTCTGCGGATGTGATGCAAAATAGAAGGTATTTCCAAAGCAGAATAAAAGAAAAACATTTGCCCCCTGTCGAATGCTTTGCATTTCCCTTCTTACACCAGTAAATCTCTGCTAAAAGAATCCATTATCTAGGTTTAACCCAGGGCAGACATCAAAGATCTCATTTGAATCCATGTGCCACAATCACGCTGCCTCTTTAAGCATCATCTGAATTGCAGAAGATGACTTTGTGCTTTGATGTGATTTTTGATTGTAATCACCCTTGAAAGTTGTTTTGTGTAGCTATCTGTTTAAAAAAAAAATGTTTTATAAGGTTCTATCTCTGTGATATGTATTTTAGTGCCATGCAGGTAAGACTGTCATAGAAGAGTAGTGTTGTAATTCATTCATGTCTATTAGGCTAATTAGGCTAATTGTGTATTAGCATCACTTACTTTAGTCAAATGATGCAATGTTAAAGTAAGTCACATTTGAAAATAGTTATTTATTGTATATAATATTATTTTACACGTCATTTTTTTATATGTCATTGTCTTGTCCCTCATGTGTTTTTGATTTCATTTGACTTTTATCATCAATGAGGGTCGTTCATCTTCTTTGAAGCACATGGCATTCATTTGAGGAAACAAAAAATGTTAAATATTTCATTTAGCTTTACTCCTCTTCATTTAGACTCTGATAGTTTGGACTGGTACCATACAGCTGCAGTGGGTAGAACGCAAAAAACAAAAACAGTACAACACAGCAGTTATGGACTGATGGTTAATGAGTAATTACTATTGAGCAATATTAAGAGAAAGACAAACCTCATCACAAAACCTCCTTTCTGACCAGGGAGACAGAAAATATTCAAAATATAGTTTCCTCAGAAGACCATCATTGTCTTAAGAAGGCAGGATATGATCATATTGTTATATATATATATATATGTGTGTGTGTGTGTGTGTGTGTACATTCTCTGACAGCTCAATATAGAATATGCTTTATGTAGGAAGAGCACATGACATATTTACCACACAGCCTTCTGCACAAAGAGCCGAGGGAGCCGAGTGTCAGAAATCAAAACTTAAAAAAATGATTACTAGGAGCGCTCACTCTGTCTGAAATGACTTGTGATTGGCCAAAGTCTAACCACACGGGCTGGATTACCTAAAGGCTAGTCTGGATCAAGGACAGTTCATTTCCAGCTTTAACGTGCTTCGCAACACATTTAACTACTTATACCGTTAACTTTTATTTGAAAAACCTTCTAGTGAAAATCAATAATAAGTTGGATGTTGGAAACAGATGCAGAAACATTGGTGTTGGAATTATGTCAAAATCGTAATATTACTCCTCCTGAAGGCTTGAATAGAAATAATTAAGACTTCAACTTTCTGCAAATTTAAACATTTAAATAGAGTCACAAACTCACCTCTAGCCAGGTTGAAATGTGTCTCTGAAAAGTTTGTAGTTTCCTTCTTCTGGGAGGAAGGCAGTTTAATTAACAGCTACCAGTTAGTTTGAATTCCTAGCCGTTAATGTTTCAATGTATTCCAACGGTGACACATAATGGCGGCAAAAATGTATAAACAATTTCCATAAAAACTTCTCAAGTCACTCTTGCAGCACAATCCAGTTCTAGGGTGTTTCTAGTTATTTTGCCAAAATGTGCCAATATACTGTAGGTGATATGGCTTTTTAACTCTTCTGGATTAACTATATATATGAAGATAACCAGTATATCATGGATGTTGTTACGCCCTGGTCTAGGAGTGCCGCAACGCAACACACAAAAAGGAAACGGCAGAGTGGAAATTGAAATAATAACTTTATTGCTTTAAAAATAAAACCAGGTTATTTCACAAATAAAGAATTGTATCTTAATAATTCTAACAGAAGCTTAGCTTCAGGGTGAATCAACGCCAAACTGATAAACAGAAACCCCCTATTCCCCTGACCAGAGTTCTGTCTAAACCTAAATCCAAAGAAAACCAAACCAAAATACAATTTCTAAATCTAACTCCATAACTAAAGAAAACAGGAGAAAACATGGTCAAACTGAAATGGTGATTCACCCCTACTGCTTTGTACAAAAATAAAGTACTTTCTAACTAGGCTATATACCAAATATACACACTAACAGTTGAACTCAAATGTACTAAGGCACTAAACCAATTCCAATACGCACACAGAACACTTTGCGTCGAAAGGAGCCAGGTGAGGTGGCATCTGGTAAGGATGCCCCCTGGGCGCCTCCCTAGGGAGGTGTTCCAGGCACGTCCAGCTGGGAGGAGGCCTCGGGGAAGACCCAGGACTAGGTGGAGGGATTATATCTCCAACCTGGCCTGGGAACGCCTCGGGATCCCCCAGTCGGAGCTGGTTAATGTGGCCCGGGAAAGGGAAGTTTGGGGTCCCCTGCTGGAGCTGCTACCCCCGCGACCCGACCCCGGATAAGCGGATGAAGATGGATGGATGGATGGACACAGAACACAGATAACAGTTTGGAGGACGAGGAGGACCAAGCTTTTGCCAACATCAAGCCTCCGTGTGGATACTGGAAACAGGAAGTTAAATAGCCAGCCTCCCAATCAGCCAATCTGCAGCAGCTGCGTTTGTTGGGAACAAAGATCTTAATGGAAAAAAGAGCTTTCACTCTCTCATTAGTCAGGCACACACAAATCTATGAAAGGCACAACACAGTATACTGCGAGGGCCATAACAGATGTATAAGAACACTGATGAATCCTAGCTGAAAAAAAAACAGCATATACCCATAAACGGTGGCAGATATGCTGGTCCACCAGCATGGTCTTACTGGTGAAGCTGGTCTACCAGTAAGGTATCATTAATTATTCCAACCAACCAGCAGGCTATTGAAGCTGGATTACCATTTAAAAGCGTTGAAACAAACACATCTAAAAAGATAACATTCATTTAAATATTATGTTGATTAATTATACATTCATTAGCTCGACTCCCTGAAACTCTAAAGGTTTCGGTCCATATATTAAAACAATTAAGTATAAAACCATGTAGATTAAATGTGGTCAGTTTCCATTATCTCCTCATGCATACATCCTCATCCGTCGCTGTGGATTTAAAATGACCATTATAAAAAATATTTATAGAGACAATTTAGTATGCATATATCTTCAGTTGCTGTTTGTGAGGAAAACGTCTTTTTAAATGTTGATTTGTTGTCTGAAGCAGGGTTCCTACTATCTGTAGGAGCCGGCACATTATGTCATAGCAGTAACGTCACAGTTTCTGAGCTGCATGGATCTTTCTGATCTGGACATGTTACTTCACACGTGTGCTTCCCTGAGTGCTGTGATGGAAGGTTGTACATTTGAGAAAGTCGGCAGCTTTTGCTTTTAGCAGATAACTTCCCATCTGGTCTAATGTTGTTTCCGGGTTTTAAATGATTAACCCTTTCACGCATAGTGGTCACTACAGTGGACAGCTATTCAAACGCCATTTCTGTATAATTTTACAATTGCCCATCATGGGGCGGCTGTGTCTCAGTGGTAGAGTGGTCACCTCCCAATCGGAAAGTTGGTGGTTTGAGTCCCATGTCGAAGTGTCCTTGGGCAAGACAGTGAACCCCGAGTTGCAGCGCATCAGAGTTAGAAGAAGAATGTGTGTGAATGTTTATCTGATGAGCAGGTGGCACCTTCAACGGCAGTCTCGGCCACAGTGTGTGAATGGTTCCTGTACTATGTAAAAGTGCCTTGAGTAGTCATTATGCTATATAAATACAGTCCATTTGCATCAGCTGTATGTGTCCACTGTGGACACGGTCTGTCATTCCATTCACTGCCACCCACTGGCCAGGTGCTGTAAGTGCCACACAAATTTCACAAATCCAAGATGGCCGACAGACAGACACACATGCTGAACAGCTCAGGAAATTCCTGCCAATCCTTCTATATGCAAGTAAAACAGTTTTAACATCAAGTAACACCTAAGGAGTAATACAGTTGGGAAATTGTCCAAGTATTGATTGTCTGCTGGGAGGAAGACCCATCTGCTGCTTGCATTGCATTGCACTGAACGGTATTAGAATATGTTATATGTGAAAACAGTATGAAAAACACCATGAAAAACATTTTATATGTTTTCACATTATATATCATTATATTCAGTTATATTGGTTTGTTAAGTGTTCTCCTGTTGTGGTTTCTAAATTCCAATGCATGCAAACTCCTTGAAAAATGCTCAACTTTTTTCATGCCTAAAGATTGTTGGGAACAAAGATCTTAACGGAAAAAAGAGCTTTCACTCTCTCATTAGTCAGGCACACACAAATCTATGAAAGGCACAACACAGAATACTGCGAGGGCCATAACAGATGTATAAGAACACTGATGAATCCTTGCTGAAAAAAAACCAGCATATACCCATAAACGGTGGCAGATATGCTGGTCCACCAGCATGGTCTTACTGGTGAAGCTGGTCTACCAGTAAGGTATCATTAATTATTCCAACCAACCAGCAGGCTATTGAAGCTGGATTACCATTTAAAAGCGTTGAAACAAACACATCTAAAAAGATAACATTCATTTAAATATTATGTTGATTAATTATACATTCATTAGCTCGACTCCCTGAAACTCTAAAAGTTTCGGTCCATATATTAAAACAATTAAGTATAAAACCATGTAGATTAAATGTGGTCAGTTTCCATTATCTCCTCATGCATACATCCTCATCCGTCGCTGTGGATTTAAAATGACCATTATAAAAAATATTTATAGAGACAATTTAGTATGCAGTGTAACGTAATGTCCCAACTGTCCACGAAAACAAACACCTAAAGCTGCTGTGTAAAAGTCTATCTGGAGTTCAGACAGCGTCTTTATGAATATTTATGTGTATAAGAATGAGAACACGAGAAGAATGCTAAAAGAAGCTCCTGTTCTGTTTCTTTCTATTATGATTCTTTTTATCGTTGTGATCCCAACGATATCGTTCGTCACCATCATTGTTATAGTAGGGTCTGGACTTTAAGTGTATCTATAGTTCAAATATATATTTACAGTTATCAATCGATGTGGACAGCCCGTTAACTTGTACTGGTCTCTCAGATGACCTTTAATTTCTGCGCAGAAGAGCCTCACGTTCATCATCTGATGATCCACTGGCTGAACAACAGCATGCTGTGAAACAGCAACAGACCCTCCACCAACTCCGGGCAACAAAAGGCTGTATTCGTCTCTGTGCAGCTTCTCTCCGTGCCTGATCACTTCCAGCTGTCCCAGTTCTCACAGCTTCACTGATGAACGTGTCGGCCATCCTGAACATGTCGGACGTGCAGTGCTTTCCTCCGTTGGCTGAGACTATCTTGTTGATTTCACTCATGAAGTTCCGAACTTGCATTCTGCTTTTTCTTCCTTTGTTGTCAAACACACAGAATCTCCCATCACACATGGAGACCAGGTCTGACACACAGCTGCTGGACCGGATCTTCTGATTTATGCACTGACCTCCCAGCTCATCTCCATGAGTGAACACTAACATGGTGTAGTTCAGGGCCTCATTGCCGAATAGTTTTGGTAGTATCTGAAGCAGGGCAACGTCGGCTCTGGACATCCTGCCAATCTTCACCACAATAACAAAAGCATGTGGTCCTGGACTGGCGTCGACTAGCGACTTCATAATCTCGTTATACAGCTGTTCAGGAGACAGAACTTCATCAGTAAATCCTGGAGTGTCGACCACCGTGACCCAGCGTCCCTCTACCTCTGCTGACTTTGAAACAGTCTCAGTACTGACTGAATTAAAGTCCAAGTCTGAATTAAACAGATCCGCTCCCAGGATGGTGTTTCCTGATGCACTCTTCCCTCCTCCAGGAAGACCGAGCAGCACGATCCTCGTTTCCTCCACCTGGACGGATTCTCCAGAACCAGCAGCTGGAGGAAAGAAAACAGAGTCAGCCAGGAATATCAGACAGCCACATAATATAAAATATTAATCAAATGCTGAAATAACTGTTTTTAATAAATTCATTGGCTAACGTTAGCAAATCTCCTACTCGCCTTGGCCTACAAGCATGTGAAAACTAAATGCTTTGGTCATGTCACGTCTGATGAACAAAGTTAGCGGGGTGAGCAACACAAGGCATTGTGATATATATGGACAAAGATTGACAGCTCTGGAACAACCTTTTGATTGATCTATAGAAAGATAAGTTTGTGAACTGATAAAGACAGCTGATATTGACGAATAGCAGTTGTTTCCTGTCAGGACTACAAGAGGTTTTCACATGATACCTGGTGGTAGATGAGATCCTTGAAGGTGACCGGACTTTATCAGCAGATCTCGGACTTGTTCCTGTCCTCCATTTACATTATTGAAGAGATGATACCTCCCTGCAAATTTTCTAACAATGTCTGGAAGTGGACCTTCTTCTTCTTCAAAGATGAAATCATCCAGTGACATCTTCTTCAAGGCGTCCCCGTTTGTGAAAAGTATATAACTCTTTTCTGGTCCATCCTGTCCAAGGACTGGGATGGCTGCCTTTAGAGCTTTATCTTGTTCTTCTGTGAACCGTCCGACACTGATTACCACCAGGAACAGACAAGGTATGGAGGACTGCAGGACACGCTGACACTCGGTCTGAATTTCCTCCTCACGTCCTAAAATTGCCGGAGTGTCGATCACCGAGATTTGTTTCCCAAACACAGTTCCAGGTATTTCAGAGATTTCAGTTGTCAATGACTTGAGTGAAGGTCCTGACTCGAAGGCCTGGTATCCCAGGATGGTGTTTCCTGAAGCACTTTTACCGACTCCGGTGTGTCCCAGAAGGACAATGGTGAGATCCGGATCTCTATCTGGATCTGAATCTGGATCCATGTTCGAGCAACACTTAAACTGCTGGAGAAAGAAAAGAATTAAAAGAATTGCAGACATACGAAACGTTTATTGTATTCCTGGAAATCCTTTGAACTTCTTCTACAATACAAGTAGACTTACAAAACAGGTCCAGATTCAGGTTT